>NC_136067.1:1254488950-1254656450 GCF_964261635.1 Lissotriton helveticus
AAATTACCAAAAAAACAAAAATAAAATTTAAATTAAATAAATAAATAAATAAATAAAAAATAAAATAAAAAACAGATGAAATTTTAACATTTAATCTTTTGACTTTAAATTACTGTTGGATGTGAATTATTACTTTTTCAACTAAAATAAGTGTGTTTAAAGTGATTTCTGTGCCTGAAATTGGTCAAAAGTGAAGCTTCTGAGTAAGCAAAACTCTGTAAATATAACAATTTTGGTAACTTTGAGGGTTTAAAAAGTGGTTATTCAACATGAGGCCCGATCCAAATGACATTTTGAATCATTTTTGGTAGAGTCCATATAATCAATTTTATGATGAAAAACGATGACCCCGGACCATTCGAACGTACAAAAAAATAAAAAATTAAAAAAATTAAAAAAAAACATTAAAAAAAAATTAACAAAATAAAAAAATAAATGAAAAAAATTACATTTAAAAAACAAATAAAAAAAAATTAAAAATTAAACATTTAAAAAAAATGTTTACAAAATTAAAAAAAATGAAAAAAACAAATTTAATTAAAAAAACATAAAAATAAAAAAAATAAAAAGATGAAATTTTAACATTTAATCTTTTGACTTTAAATTACTGTTGGATGTGAATGAATTATTACTTTTTCAACTAAAAAAAGTGTGTTTAAAGTGATTTCTGTGCCTGAAATTGGTCAAAAGTGAAGCTTCTGAGTAAGCAAAACTTTGTAAAAAATAACAATTTTGGTATCTGTGAGGTTTAAAAAGTGGTTATTCAACATGAGGCCCGATCCAAATGACATTTTGAACCATTTTTGGTAGAGTCCATAAAATCAATTTTATGATGAAAAACGATGACCCCGGACCAGTCGAACGTACAAAAATAAAAAAATAATAAAAAAATAATAACATTTAAAAAAAATTAACAAAATTAAAAAAATATATATATATAAAAAAAATTACAAAAAAAAAAAAGATGAAATTTTAACATTTAATCTTTTGACTTTAAATTACTGTTGGATGTGAATTATTACTTTTTCAACTAAAATAAGTGTGTTTACAGTGATTTCTGTGCCTGAAATTGGTCAAAAGTGAAGCTTCTGAGTAAGCAAAACTCTGTAAAAATGACAATTTTGGTAACTGTGAGGGTTTAAAAAGTGGTTATTCAACATGAGGCCCGATCCAAATGACATTTTGAATCATTTTTGGTAGAGTCCATAAAATCAATTTTATGATGAAAAACAATGACCCCGGACCAGTCGAACGTACAAAAAAAAAAAAATAAAAAAAAAAAAAAAAAAAAAAAAACATTTAAAATAAATTGACAAAATTAAAAAAAAATTTTTTTTTAAATTACATTAAAAAATAAATAAATAAATAAATAAATAAAAAAATAAAATAAAAAAAGATTAAATTTTAACATTTAATCTTTTGACTTTAAATTACTGTTGGATGTGAAATATTACTTTTTCAATTAAAATAGGTGTTTCAAGTGATTTCTGTGCCTGAAATTGGTCAAAAGTGAAGCTTCTGAGTAAGCAAAACTCTGTAAAAATTACAATTTTGGTAACTGTGAGGGTTTAAAAAGTGGTTATTCAACATGAGGCCCGATCCAAATGACATTTTGAACCATTTTTGGTAGAGTCCATAAAATCAATTTTATGATGAAAAACGATGACCCCGGACCAGTCGAACGTACAAAAATAAAAAAAAAATAAAATAAAACATTTTAAAAAAATTGAACAAAATTAACAAAAAAAAAAAATATTGCATAAAAAAATTAAAAAAATAAATAAGTAAATAAATAAAAAAATAAAATAAAAAAAGATGAAATTTTAACATTTAATCTTTTGACTTTAAATTACTGTTGGATGTGAAATATTACTTTTTCAACTAAAATAAGTGTGTTTAAAGTGATTTCTGTGCCTGAAATTGGTCAAAAGTGAAGCTTCTGAGTAAGCAAAACTCTGTAAAAATTACAATTTTGGTAACTGTGAGGGTTTAAAAAGTGGTTATTCAACATGAGGCCCGATCCAAATGACATTTTGAACCATTTTTGGTAGAGTCCATAAAATCAATTTTATGATGAAAAACGATGACCCCGGACCAGTTGAACGTACAAAAATAAAAAATAAATGAAATAAACAAAATTTAAAATAAAACATTTAAAAAAAAATTAAGAAAATTTAAAAAAAGAAAAATAAATATTGCATAAAAAAAGAAAAAAAAAATATAAGTAAATAAATAAAAAAATAAAATAAAAAAAGATGAAATTTTAACATTTAATCTTTTGACTTTAAATTACTGTTGGATGTGAAATATTACTTTTTCAACTAAAATAAGTGTGTTTAAAGTGATTTTTTGTGCCTGAAATTGGTCAAAAGTGAAGCTTCTGAGTAAGCAAAACTCTGTAAAAATGACAATTTTGGTAACTGTGAGGGTTTAAAAAGTGGTTATTCAACATGAGGCCCGATCCAAATGACATTTAGAATCATTTTTGGTAGAGTCCATAAAATCAATTTTATGATGAAAAACGATGACCCCGGACCAGTCGAGCATACAAAAATAAAAAAAAAATTAAAAAATTAAAAAAAACATTTAAAAAAAATTAACATTTAAAAAAAAAATAATAATAATTTTAAAACAATTACAAAAAAAAAAGATGACATTTTAACATTTAATCTTTTGACTTTAAATTACTGTTGGGTGTGAAATATTACTTTTTCAACTAAAATAAGTGTGTTTAAAGTGATTTCTGTGCCTGAAATTGGTCAAAAGTGAAGCTTCTGAGTAAGCAAAACTCTGTAAAAATGACAATTTTGGTAACTGTGAGGGTTTAAAAAGTGGTTATTCAACATGAGGACCGATCCAAATGACATTTTGAATCGTTTTTGGTAGAGTCCATAAAATCAATTTTATGATGAAAAACGATGACCCCGGACCAGTCGAACGTACAAAATAAATAAATAAATAAATAAATAAATAAATAAATAAATAAATAAATAAAAAATAAAAAACATTTTAAAAAAATTAACAAAATAAAAAAAAAATGAAAAAAAATTACATTAAAATAAATAAATAAATAAATAAATAAAAAAATAAAATAAAAAAGATGCAATTTTAACATTTAATCTTTTGACTTTAAATTACTGTTGGATGTGAATTATTACTTTTTCAACTAAAATAAGTGTGTTTAAAGTGATTTATGTGCCTGAAATTGGTCAAAAGTGAAGCTTCTGAGTAAGCAAAACTGTAAAATTGACAATTTTGGTAACTGTGAGGGTTTAAAAAGTGGTTATTAAACATGAGGCCCGATCCAAATGACATTTTGAATCATTTTTGGTAGAGTCTAAAATCAATTTTATGATGAAAAACGATGACCCCGGACCAGTCGAACGTACAAAAAATAAAAAATAAATAAAAAAAATTAAAACAATGTAACAAAATTAAAAAAATATAAATAATAATAATTTTAAAAAAATTACTAAAAATAAAAAAAAGATGACATTTTAACATTTAATCTTTTGACTTTAAATTACTGTTGGATGTGAATTATTACTTTTTCAACTAAAATAAGTGTGTTTAAAGTGATTTCTGTGCCTGAAATTGGTCAAAAGTGAAGCTTCTGAGTAAGCAAAACTCTGTAAAAATGACAATTTTGGTAACTGTGAGGTTTTAAAAAGTGGTTATTCAACATGAGGCCCGATCCAAATGACATTTTGAATCATTTTTGGTAGAGTCCATAAAATCAATTTTATGATGAAAAACGATGACCCCGGACCAGTCGAACGTACAAAAATAAATAAATAAATAAATAAATAAAATAAAACATTTTTAAAAAATTTAACAAAAAAAAATTAAAATTAAATTTAAAAAATAAAACAAAAAAAAGATGACATTTTAACATTTAATCTTTTGACTTTAAATTACTGTTGGATGTGAATTATTACTTTTTCAACTAAAATAAGTGTGTTTAAAGTGATTTATGTGCCTGAAATTGGTCAAAAGTGAAGCTTCTGAGTAAGCAAAACAGTAAAAATGACAATTTTGGTAACTGTGAGGGTTTAAAAAGTGGTTATTAAACATGAGGCCCGATCCAAATGACATTTTGAATCATTTTTGGTAGAGTCCATAAAATCAATTTTATGATGAAAAACGATGACCCTGGACCAGTCGAACGTACAAAAATATAAAAATATAAATAAAAATAAAAAAAAAAACATTTTTAAAAAAATTACCAAAAAAACAAAAATAAAATTTAAATTAAATAAATAAATAAATAAATAAAAAATAAAATAAAAAACAGATGAAATTTTAACATTTAATCTTTTGACTTTAAATTACTGTTGGATGTGAATTATTACTTTTTCAACTAAAATAAGTGTGTTTAAAGTGATTTCTGTGCCTGAAATTGGTCAAAAGTGAAGCTTCTGAGTAAGCAAAACTCTGTAAATATAACAATTTTGGTAACTTTGAGGGTTTAAAAAGTGGTTATTCAACATGAGGCCCGATCCAAATGACATTTTGAATCATTTTTGGTAGAGTCCATATAATCAATTTTATGATGAAAAACGATGACCCCGGACCAGTCGAACGTACAAAAAAATAAAAAATAAAAATTTTTTAAAAAAAACATTAAAAAAAAATTAACAAAATAAAAAAATAAATGAAAAAAATTACATTTAAAAAACAAATAAAAAAAAATTAAAAATTAAACATTTAAAAAAAATGTTTACAAAATTAAAAAAAATGAAAAAAACAAATTTAATTAAAAAAACATAAAAATAAAAAAAATAAAAAGATGAAATTTTAACATTTAATCTTTTGACTTTAAATTACTGTTGGATGTGAATGAATTATTACTTTTTCAACTAAAAAAAGTGTGTTTAAAGTGATTTCTGTGCCTGAAATTGGTCAAAAGTGAAGCTTCTGAGTAAGCAAAACTTTGTAAAAAATAACAATTTTGGTATCTGTGAGGTTTAAAAAGTGGTTATTCAACATGAGGCCCGATCCAAATGACATTTTGAACCATTTTTGGTAGAGTCCATAAAATCAATTTTATGATGAAAAACGATGACCCCGGACCAGTCGAACGTACAAAAATAAAAAAATAATAAAAAAATAATAACATTTAAAAAAATTAACAAAATTAAAAAAATATATATATATAAAAAAAATTACAAAAAAAAAAAAGATGAAATTTTAACATTTAATCTTTTGACTTTAAATTACTGTTGGATGTGAATTATTACTTTTTCAACTACAATAAGTGTGTTTACAGTGATTTCTGTGCCTGAAATTGGTCAAAAGTGAAGCTTCTGAGTAAGCAAAACTCTGTAAAAATGACAATTTTGGTAACTGTGAGGGTTTAAAAAGTGGTTATTCAACATGAGGCCCGATCCAAATGACATTTTGAATCATTTTTGGTAGAGTCCATAAAATCAATTTTATGATGAAAAACAATGACCCCGGACCAGTCGAACGTACAAAAATAAAAAAAAAATAAAAAAAAAAAAAAAAAAAAAAAAAACATTTAAAATAAATTGACAAAATTAAAAAAAAAAAATTTTTTAAATTACATTAAAAAATAAATAAATAAATAAATAAATAAAAAAATAAAATAAAAAAAGATTAAATTTTAACATTTAATCTTTTGACTTTAAATTACTGTTGGATGTGAAATATTACTTTTTCAATTAAAATAGGTGTTTCAAGTGATTTCTGTGCCTGAAATTGGTCAAAAGTGAAGCTTCTGAGTAAGCAAAACTCTGTAAAAATTACAATTTTGGTAACTGTGAGGGTTTAAAAAGTGGTTATTCAACATGAGGCCCGATCCAAATGACATTTTGAACCATTTTTGGTAGAGTCCATAAAATCAATTTTATGATGAAAAACGATGACCCCGGACCAGTCGAACGTACAAAAATAAAAAAAAAATAAAATAAAACATTTTAAAAAAATTGAACAAAATTAACAAAAAAAAAAAATATTGCATAAAAAAATTAAAAAAATAAATAAGTAAATAAATAAAAAAATAAAATAAAAAAGATGAAATTTTAACATTTAATCTTTTGACTTTAAATTACTGTTGGATGTGAAATATTACTTTTTCAACTAAAATAAGTGTGTTTAAAGTGATTTCTGTGCCTGAAATTGGTCAAAAGTGAAGCTTCTGAGTAAGCAAAACTCTGTAAAAATTACAATTTTGGTAACTGTGAGGGTTTAAAAAGTGGTTATTCAACATGAGGCCCGATCCAAATGACATTTTGAACCATTTTTGGTAGAGTCCATAAAATCAATTTTATGATGAAAAACGATGACCCCGGACCAGTCGAACGTACAAAAATAAAAAATAAATGAAATAAACAAAATTTAAAATAAAACATTTAAAAAAAAATTAAGAAAATTTAAAAAAAGAAAAATAAATATTGCATAAAAAAAGAAAAAAAAAATATAAGTAAATAAATAAAAAAATAAAATAAAAAAAGATGAAATTTTAACATTTAATCTTTTGACTTTAAATTACTGTTGGATGTGAAATATTACTTTTTCAACTAAAATAAGTGTGTTTAAAGTGATTTCTGTGCCTGAAATTGGTCAAAAGTGAAGCTTCTCAGTAAGCAAAACTCTGTAAAAATGACAATTTTGGTAACTGTGAGGGTTTAAAAAGTGGTTATTCAACATGAGGCCCACTATTTTGAAACATTTTTGGTAGAGTCCATAAAATCAATTTTATGATGAAAAACGATGACCCCGGACCAGTCGAACGTACAAAAATAAAAAAATTAAAAAATAAAAATACATTTAAATTTTTTTTAACTAAATAAACAAAATTAAATAAAAAAAATTAAATTAAAAAAAAATAAATAAAATAAAAAATAAAAAAATAAAAAAAGATGAAATTTTAACATTTAATCTTTTGACTTTAAATTACTGTTGGATGTGAAATATTACTTTTTCATCTAAAATAAGTGTGTTTCAAGTGATTTCTGTGCCTGAAATTGGTCAAAAGTGAAGCTTCTGAGTAAGCAAAACTCTGTAAAAATTACAATTTTGGTAACTGTGAGGGTTTAAAAAGTGGTTATTCAACATGAGGCCCGATCCAAATGACATTTTGAACCATTTTTGGTAGAGTCCATAAAATCAATTTTATGATGAAAAACGATGACCCCGGACCAGTCGAACGTACAAAAATAAAAAAAATGAAATAAAAAAAATATTAAAATAAAACATTTAAAAAAAAATTAACAAAATTAAAAAAAAGAAAAGAAAATATTGCATACAAAAAATAAAATAAATAAATAAGTAAATAAATAAAAAAATAAAATAAAAAAAGATGAAATTTTAACATTTAATCTTTTGACTTTAAATTACTGTTGGATGTGAAATATTACTTTTTCAACTAAAATAAGTGTGTTTAAAGTGATTTCTGTGCCTGAAATTGGTCAAAAGTGAAGCTTCTGAGTAAGCAAAACTCTGTAAAAATTACAATTTTGGTAACTGTGAGGGTTTAAAAAGTGGTTATTCAACATGAGGCCCGATCCAAATGACATTTTGAACCATTTTTGGTAGAGTCCATAAAATCAATTTTATGATGAAAAACGACCCCGGACCAGTCGAACGTACAAAAATAAAAAAAAATGAAATAAAAAAAAAATTAAAATAAAACATTTAAAAAAAAATTAACAAAATTAAAAAAATATATATATATTGCATAAAAAATAACAAAAATAAATAAGTTAATAAATTAAAAAATAAAATAAAAAAAGATGAAATTTTAACATTTAATCTTTTGACTTTAAATTACTGTTGGATGTGAAATATTACTTTTTCAACTAAAATAAGTGTGTTTAAAGTGATTTCTGTGCCTGAAATTGGTCAAAAGTGAAGCTTTTGAGTAAGCAAAACTCTGTAAAAATGACAATTTTGGTAACTGTGAGGGTTTAAAAAGTGGTTATTCAACATGAGGCCCACTCCAAATGACATTTTGAAATATTTTTGGTAGAGTCCATAAAATCAATTTTATGATGAAAAACGATGACCCCGGATCAGTCGAACGTACAAAAATAAAAAAATAATAACATTAAAAAAAAAAATTAACAAAATAAAAAAATAAAAAAAACAATATTTAAAAACATTTACAAAAAAAAAAAAAGATGAAATTTTAACATTTAATCTTTTGACTTTAAATTACTGTTGGATGTGAAATATTACTTTTTCAACTATAATAAGTGTGTTTAAAGTGATTTCTGTGCCTGAAATTGGTCAAAAGTTAAGCTTCTGAGTAAGCAAAACTCTGTAAAAATGAAAATTTTGGTAACTGTGAGGGTTTAAAAAGTGGTTATTCAACATGAGGCCCGATCCAAATGACATTTTGAACCATTTTTGGTAGAGTCCATAAAATCAATTTTATGATGAAAAACGATGACCCCGGACCAGTCGAACGTACAAAAATAAAAAATAAATGAAATAAAAAAAATTTAAAATAAAACATTTAAAAAAAAATCAGAAAATTTTAAAAAATAAAAATAAATATTGCATAAAAAAAATTAAAAAAAAAAATAAGTAAATAAATAAAAAAATAAAATAAAAAAAGATGAAATTTTAACATTTAATCTTTTGACTTTAAATTACTGTTGGATGTGAAATATTACTTTTTCAACTAAAATAAGTGTGTTTAAAGTGATTTCTGTGCCTGAAATTGGTCAAAAGTGAAGCTTCTCAGTAAGCAAAACTCTGTAAAAATGACAATTTTGGTAACTGTGAGGGTTTAAAAAGGGGTTATTCAACATGAGGCCCACTATTTTGAAACATTTTTGGTAGAGTCCATAAAATCAATTTTATGATGAAAAACGATGACCCCGGACCAGTCGAACGTACAAAAATAAAAAAATAAAAAAATAAAAATACATTAAAATTTTTTTTAACTAAATAAACAAAATTAAATAAAAAAAATTAAATAAAAAATAAAAAAAATAAAATAAAAAATAAAAAAATAAAAAAAGATGAAATTTTAACATTTAATCTTTTGACTTTAAATTACTGTTGGATGTGAAATATTACTTTTTCATCTAAAATAAGTGTGTTTCAAGTGATTTCTGTGCCTGAAATTGGTCAAAAGTGAAGCTTCTGAGTAAGCAAAACTCTGTAAAAATTACAATTTTGGTAACTGTGAGGGTTTAAAAAGTGGTTATTCAACATGAGGCCCGATCCAAATGACATTTTGAACCATTTTTGGTAGAGTCCATAAAATCAATTTTATGATGAAAAACGATGACCCCGGACCAGTCGAACGTACAAAAATAAAAAAAATGAAATAAAAAAAATATTAAAATAAAACATTTAAAAAAAAATTAACAAAATTAAAAAAAAGAAAAGAAAATATTGCATACAAAAAATAAAATGAATAAATAAGTAAATAAATAAAAAAATAAAATAAAAAATGTTGACATTTTAACATTTAATCTTTTGACTTTAAATTACTGTTGGATGTGAAATATTACTTTTTCAACTAAAATTGCTAAACAGCCCTGTGGCAGGGGGCTGTCACGCAACTGCTGGTGCGCTGCCTTTATTATTTTCTGGATATCTCTGCTGACTACGAGCAGGTATTTTAAATCACTCTGGTCCTGCTAATCGCTAGCAGCGACCTCTATTATTTTAACTTCCTACCTTTCTCCGCTGAATACAAGCGGGGTTGCTCTTCTCCTGATAACACCGCCTCCCGCGTGGTGCCTGGCCGCCGGCTGTGGTCGCCCCGCCTAACGGGCTTCCCAGCGGCCGCCATCTTGTAACGGGTTGGCTCGAGCTAGAGCCTCGCCACACCCCCTCGCCATCCTCCTATTTTAGGTCCCCTCCCCTCGCTCCCCTGTGATTGCTAAACAGCCCTGTGGCAGGGGGCTGTCACGCAACTGCTGGTGCGCTGCCTTTATTATTTTCTGGATATCTCTGCTGACTACGAGCAGGTATTTTAAATCACTCTGGTCCTGCTAATCGCTAGCAGCGACCTCTATTATTTTAACTTCCTACCTTTCTCCGCTGAATACAAGCGGGGTTGCTCTTCTCCTGATAACACCGCCTCCCGCGTGGTGCCTGGCCGCCGGCTGTGGTCGCCCCGCCTAACGGGCTTCCCAGCGGCCACCATCTTGTAACGGGTTGGCTCGAGCTAGAGCCTCGCCACACCCCCTCGCTATCCTCCTATTTTAGGTCCCCTTCCCTCGCTCCCCTGTGATTGCTAAACAGCCCTGTGGCAGGGGGCTGTCACGCAACTGCTGGTGCGCTGCCTTTATTATTTTCTGGATATCTCTGCTGACTACGAGCAGGTATTTTAAATCACTCTGGTCCTGCTAATCGCTAGCAGCGACCTCTATTATTTTAACTTCCTACCTTTCTCCGCTGAATACAAGCGGGGTTGCTCTTCTCCTGATAACACCGCCTCCCGCGTGGTGCCTGGCCGCCGGCTGTGGTCGCCCCGCCTAACGGGCTTCCCAGCGGCCGCCATCTTGTAACGGGTTGGCTCGAGCTAGAGCCTCGCCACACCCCCTCGCCATCCTCCTATTTTAACGGCCCCCATGTGTCAGCGCAGCGGACGAGCGCAGCGGGCGTGTCGTAGGCGCGCCGGAGTTGCGCCTGAGTTAAGCCCGTCTGCGCCCGTCCGCGGCCGACCGGGGCTAGGGGCGCGTCACTCTGTCCCTCTTCTCACGTACACCCGCGCATCACTCGTTGCATGTCATAACCCTGCGCTTCCCTCACCTGAGTCTGTTCCCAGGTTGGTCTCCTTAGGCCTGTTTACCACCCGCAGCTCTTTTCCCGAAATAACACGGCCATATTCTATCTCAAGGCCCCTGATCTCGGATTCCAGACCTGGTTCCCATTCATTGACAAAACCTCCCCATCATCCCCTCTCAGTCTTATATCTTAATACCCGGTCTCCGGTCAGTCATCAACTCGACATTTTTCATCTTCTGGAGTCAGAACAACCCGACATCTTATTTTTGACCGAGACCTGGTTAACTGATGATTCTGCCCCTGATATCTTGGCCGCCACCCCCCCCCGGTTATCACATATTACAAGTTAATCGTGCCTCCGGCAAAGTCGGAGGGGGAGTTGCCGCTATCTTTAAGCACCCGATTCGCTTCTCCATAGTGCCCACTACCAGCATTCCTTCAGTAGACTGCCTGGTAATCCGACTGGAACTGCCAGGATCTTCTCTTATATGTGTTCTGACCTACCGTCCTCCCTCACCCATGCCCAACTTTCCTGCTCAGTTTGTGGACCTCATCGCCCAGCTCTCCATCAACAATTCTAACATATTGGTCTTAGGCGACTTTAATTACTGGCCTTTGGACCCCCATGAATCTCCCAGTTCATTAGCCTTTACGGACCTCATGTCAGGTCTGAATTGCACTCAGCATATTTATTCGCCCACGCACACAAAAGGGCACATCTTAGACCAGGTGTGGTCATCTGGCCTGGACATTTCAGCTCCCCTCATTCTGCCATGCTTATGGTCAGACCATTTTTTAATCACATTCACGTTAGGGATTCCCTGCCCCACCGTTAAGCCTCAAGAGACGAATTTCCTGGCTCGTAATTGGAATAGGTCAGATCTAAACACTTTCCACTCTATTCTCAGCTCCTCTGTTCCTTCTACCCCCGATCCACCTGCCTCTATTGACACCCAGTCACTAAACCTCACTCGCTGGCTCACCTCCGCTGCTGATGCAGTTGCTCCGCTAAAATTAGTCAGAGCCAGACGCTGCCACGATGCTCAAAGGTGGTTCACCGAGGACCTGAGAGCCCTTAAATTAGGCCTCCGCCAAGCAGAACGACGTTGGCGTCGAGGTTATTCCCTTGAGAATAAGGAGGTGTTTTCCGCTTTACTGAAAAATTATAAAATCGCCATAGTTTGTGCTAAATCCACTTATTTTTCCACTAAAATTATGGATTCTACAAATAAGTCGAAGGACATATTTGCCATTGTGGAAGAATTATCTAACCCAGCCAGACTCACATTAGGGCCACTTCCCTCCCAAACCCTGTGCGATTCCTTGAATATTTTTTTTATTGAAAAAATAGCAAAAATTAAATCCAGCATTGCTGCTCAAACCTTACCTGCTCATCCCCTAACCTCCGAGCCCTCTAAATATTCCAACCCTCACACGCTTACTGCTGTTCCCCCCATTCCGATGGCTATTTTTCTTTCGCTTCTGCACAAAATTTCTTCTGGCTCCCCTCGTGACTGCTGTCCTCCCTCGGTTCTTAGAGCAGCTTTCATCTCCTGTCCCGAGCCCCCTCTGGCCCTCATAAATAGCTCCCTGGTCATGGGGACTGTCCCTTGCTCCTTCAAACAAGCCGAGGTGGTTGCCATTTTAAAAAAACCCTCAGCAGACCCCTCCATTCTGAGCAACTACCGCCCTATATCCCCTCTCCCCTTCCTCAGTAAAGTTCTGGAATCGCACGTGACCCACACACTTAGCTCCTTCATTGAGGACTCGTGTGTCTTAGATTCTAATCAGGCAGGGTTCAGACCTGCGCATTCAACGGAGGCCGTCATTCTCTCCGTGATGGACGAATTGCGCAGAGGGGCTGATGTTAACACCCGACAAGCCCTGGTCCTTCTGGACTTATCGGCCGCCTTCGACACGGTCGACCATGGGATCCTGGTCGACCGTGTCGAGGAGGCCGGCATCCGAGGGACCGCCCTCGACTGGGTTCAGTCCTTTTTGACGGGACGTCAACAAGCTGTCAGGCTGTCTCAGTTCTCGGCCACCCAGGTTGAGCTGTCCTGTGGTGTTCCTCAGGGCTCTTCATTATCCCCTCTTCTTTTTAATTTGTATTTAGCCCCGTTACTCCGTGCTCTCCGCGGGTTGAGCGTTATTGCGTTCAACTATGCGGATGATATCCAATTGATTTTTAATATTGATTCTTCTGAGGATTCTACCTCTATTTTTCAAAACACTCTTTGCTTCATCAGTGACTGGATGAGCTAAATCACCTGAAGCTCAACCCCGACAAGACTGAACTAATTCTTGTCGGGGGGGCTTCCAACCCATGGCAACCTTCCATCTGGCCTGCCAGTCTTGGAAGCTCTCCCTCTCCAGTCAACTCTGCCAAAAGTCTGGGTGTCATTATCAGCAACGATCTCTCAATGACTCCCCAGATTAGTGCAGTGGTGTCCGCCAGCCACTTCCAACTCAGGAAACTACAGAAAATATCCCGCCTTCTTACCATCGAAGCGCTTACGTTAGCACTCCTGGCGTTACTGATCAGTCGACTCGACTATGCTAACGCGCTATACGTCGGTATTCCTGAGTACCAACAGAGAAGGCTCCAGCTGATACAAAATCAGGCTGCTCGCCTGATTTTTCACCAGCCTAGAGATCAGCACGTCCGTCCACTCTTGAAGAGTCTTCATTGGCTGCCGGTTTCCGCCCGCTGCCAATTCAAGTTAGGCTGTATTATTTTTAAGTCTCTCTCTGGTCTAGGTCCCTTTTTTATTTCCTCTCTTCTTCATTCTTACACTCCGTCCCGCAACTTACGTTCATCTCAAATGGCCCTGCTATCCGTCCCTAGGTTCAAGAGGAAAAAACACGGGGGCCTGAGGTTTTCTCTTCTGGCCCCATCCTTCTGGAACTCCCTTCCTCTTTCCCTCAGACTGGCACCTTCATACTCTGGCTTTAGATCACTTCTTAAAACCTTCCTTGTTACCATCTCGTATCCCTAGATTCTGTCTCCTCTTCATCTTTCTTCACCATGCCCCAGCACAGCGCCAAGAAACCTAATGGTGTTAGTCGCGCTTAATAAATTCTTTTCAAATCAAATCAAATCAAATAAAATAAGTGTGTTTAAAGTGATTTCTGTGCCTGAAATTGGTCAAAAGTGAAGCTTCTGAGTAAGCAAAACTCTGTAAAAATGACAATTTTGGTAACTGTGAGGGTTTAAAAAGTGGTTATTCAACATGAGGCCCACTCCAAATGACATTTTGAAACATTTTTGGTAGAGTCCATAAAATCAATTTTATGATGAAAAACGATGACCCCGGACCAGTCGAACGTACAAAAATAAATAAATAAATAAATAAAAATACAAAAATAAAACATTTTAAAAAAATTAACAAAATAAAAAAATAAAAAAAAAAATGACAAAAAAAATTAATAAATAAATAAATAAATAAAAAATAAAATAAAAAAAGATGAAATTTTAACATTGAATCTTTTGACTTTAAATTACTGTTGGATGTGAAATATTACTTTTTCAACTAAAATAAGTGTGTTTAAAGTGATTTCTGTGCCTGAAATTGGTCAAAAGTGAAGCTTCTGAGTAAGCAAGACTCTGTAAAAATGACAATTTTGGTAACTGTGAGGGTTTAAAAAGTGGTTATTCAACATGAGGCCCGATCCAAATGACATTTTGAACCATTTTTGGTAGAGTCCATAAAATCAATTTTATAATGAAAAACGATGACCCCGGACCAGTCGAACGTACAAAAAAAAAAAAAATGAAATACATTTTTTTTAAATAAAACATTTAAAAAAAATTAAGAAAAAAAAAAAAAATATTGCATACAAAAAAAAAAGTTAATAAATAAAAAAATAAAATAAAAAAGGATGAAATTTTAACATTTAATCTTTTGACTTTAAATTACTGTTGGATGTGAAATATTAATTTTTCAACTGAAATAAGTGTGTTTAAAGTGATTTCTGTGCCTGAAATTGGTCAAAAGTGAAGCTTCTGAGTAAGCAAAACTCTGTAAATATAACAATTTTGGTAACTTTGAGGGTTTAAAAAGTGGTTATTCAACATGAGGCCCGATCCAAATGACATTTGGAATCATTTTAGGTAGAGTCTATAAAATCAGTTTTATGATGAAAATCGATGACCCCGGACCAGTCGAACGTACAAAAATAAAAAAATTAAAAATAAAAAATAAATAAAAAAAATGATGACATTTTAACATTTAATCTTTTGACTTTAAATTACTGTTGGATGTGAATTATTACTTTTTCAACTAAAATAAGTGTGTTTAAAGAGATTTGTGTCCCTGAAATTGGTCAAAAGTGAAGCTTCTGAGTAAGCAAAACTCTGTAAAAATGACAATTTTGGTAACTGTGAGGGTTTAAAAAGTGGTTATTCAACATGAGGCCCGATCCAAATGACATTTTGAATCATTTTTGGTAGAGTCCATAAAATCAATTTTTTGATGAAAAAGATGACCCCGGACAAGTCGAACGTACAAAACAAAAAAAAAATATATATATATAAATAAAAAAATAAAACATTTAACAAAAATTAAAAAAATTAAAAAAAAAAAAAAAAAAAAAATTCATTTACAAAAAAATAAAAATAAAAAAATAAAAAGATGAAATTTTAACATTTAATCTTTTGACTTTAAATTACTGTTGGATGTGAAATATTACTTTTTCAACTAAAATAAGTGTGTTTAAAGTGATTTCTGTGCCTGAAATTGGTCAAAAGTGAAGCTTCTGAGTAAGCAAAACTCTGTAAAAATGACAATTTTGGTAACTGTGAGGGTTTAAAAAGTGGTTATTCAACATGAGGCGCGATCCAAATGACATTTTGAATCATTTTTGGTAGAGTCCATAAAATCAATTTTATGATGAAAAACGATGACCCCCGACCAGTCGAACATACAAAAATAAAAAAAAATAAAAAAAATTAATAAATAAATAAATAAAACATTTAAAATAAATTGACAAAATAATTTTTTTTTTTTTTTTAAATTACATTAAAAAATAAATGAATAAATAAATAAATAAAAAAATAAAATAAAAAAAGATGAAATTTTAACATTTAATCTTTTGACTTTAAATTACTGTTGGATGTGAAATATTACTTTTTCAACTAAAATAAGTGTGTTTCAAGTGATTTCTGTGCCTGAAATTGGTCAAAAGTGAAGCTTCTGAGTAGCAAAACTCTGTAAAAATGACAATTTTGGTAACTGTGAGGGTTTAAAAAGTGGTTATTCAACATGAGGCCCGATCCAAATGACATTTTGAATCATTTTTGGTAGAGTCCATAAAATCATATTTATGATGAAAAACAATGACCCCGGACCAGTCGAACGTACAAAAAAAAAAAAAAAAAAACAATTAAAAAAAAATTTACAAAATTAAAAAAAAAAAAAAAAAAAAATTTAATTTAAAAAAAAATAAAAATAAAAAAATCAAAAGATGAAATTTTAACATTTAATCTTTTGACTTTAAATTACTGTTGGATGTGAAATATTACTTTTTCAACTAAAATAAGTGTGTTTAAAGTCATTTCTGTGCCTGAAATTGGTCAAAATTGAAGCTTTTGAGTAAGCGAAAACTCAGTAAAAATGGCAATTTTGGTCACTGTGAGGGTTTAAAAAGTGGTTATTAAACATGAGGCCCGATCCAAATGACATTTTGAATCATTTTTGGTAGAGTCCAAAAAATCAATTTTCGGATGAAAAACGATGACCCCGGACCTGTCGAACGTTCAAAAAATGGTCAATATTGATGAAAATTTAACATTTAATCTTTTGACTTTAAATGATGGTTGGATGTGAATTATTACTTTTTCAACTAAAATAAGTGTGTTTAAAGCCATTTCTGTGCCTGAAATTGGTCAAAATTGAAGCTTTTGAGTAAGCGAAAACTCTGTAAAAATGGCAATTTTGGTCACTGTGAGGGTTTAAAAAGTGGTTATTCAACATGAGGCCCGATCCAAATGACATTTTGAATCATTTTTGGTAGAGTCCAAAAAATCAATTTTCTGATGAAAAACGATGACCCTGGACCTGTCGAACTTTCAAAAAAGTGGTCAATATTGATGAAATTTTAACATTTAATCTTTTGACTTTAAATGACGGTTGGATGTGAAATATTACTTTTTCAACTAAAATAAGTGTGTTTAAAGTCATTTCTGTGCCTGAAATTGGTCAAAAGTGAAGCTTCTGAGTAAGCAAAACTCTGTAAAAATGACAATTTTGGTAACTGTGAGGGTTTAAAAAGTGGTTATTCAACATGAGGCGCGATCCAAATGACATTTTGAAGCATTTTTGGTAGAGTCCATAAAATCAATTTTATGATGAAAAACGATGACCCCGGACCAGTCGAACGTACAAAAATAAAAAAATAAACAAATAAAAATACATTTAAAAAAATGTAACTAAATAAAAAAAATTAAATAAAAAAATTTTAAATTAAAAAAAATTAAAAAAAATTAAAAAAATAAAAAAAAATAAAAAAAGATGAAATTTTAACATTTAATCTTTTTACTTTAAATTACTGTTGGATGTGAAATATTACTTTTTCAACTAAAATAAGTGTGTTTAAAGTGATTTCTGTACCTGAAATTGGTCAAAAGTGAAGCTTCTGAGTAAGCAAAACTCTGTCAAAATGACAATTTTGGTAACTGTGAGGGTTTAAAAAGTGGTTATTCAACATGAGGCCCGCTCCAAATGACATTTTGAATCATTTTTGGTAGAGTCCATAAAATCAATTTTATGATGAAAAACGATGACCCCGGACCAGTCGAACGTACAAAAATAAATAAATAAATAAATAAAAATACAAAAATAAAACATTTTAAAAAAATTAACAAAATAAAAAATAAAAAAAATGACATAAAAAAAATTAATAAATGAATAAATAAATAAATAAATAAAAAAATAAAATAAAAAAAAGATGAAATTTTAACATTTAATCTTTTGACTTTAAATTTTTGTTGGATGTGAAATATTACTTTTTCAACTATAATAAGTGTGTTTAAAGTGATTTCTGTGCCTGAAATTGGTCAAAAGTGAAGCTTCTGAGTAAGCAAAACTCTGTAAAAATGACAATTTTGGTAACTGTGAGGGTTTAAAAAGTGGTTATTCAACATGAGGCCCGATCCAAATGACATTTTGAACCATTTTTGGTAGAGTCCATAAAATCAATTTTATGATGAAAAACGATGACCCCGGACCAGTCGAACGTACAAAAAAAAAAAAGGAAATACATTTTTTTTTAAATAAAACATTTAAAAAAAAATTAAGAAAAAAAAATATATATATATTGCATAAAAAAAATAAAAAAAAGTAAATAAATAAAAAAAACAAATAAAAAAAGATGAAATTTTAACATTTAATCTTTTGACATTAAATTACTGTTGGATGTGAATTATTAATTTTTCAACTGAAATAAGTGTGTTTAAAGAGATTTGTGTCCCTGAAATTGGTCAAAAGTGAAGCTTCTGAATAAGCAAAACTCTGTAAAAATGTCAATTTTGGTAACTGTGAGGGTTTAAAAAGTGGTTATTCAACATGAGGCCCGATCCAAATGACATTTTGAATAATTTTTGGTAGAGTCCATAAAATCAATTGTTTGATGAAAAAGATGACCCCGGACAAGTCGAACGTACAAAACAAACAAAAAAAAATAATATATAAATAAAAAAATAAAACATTTAACAAAAATTTAAAAAATTTAAAAAAAAATAAATAAAAAAATTTTCATTTAAAAAAAAATAAAAATAAAAAAATTAAAAGATGAAATTTTAACATTTAATCTTTTGACTTTAAATTACTGTTGGATGTGAAATATTACTTATCAACTAAAATAAGTGTGTTTAAAGTGATTTCTGTGCCTGAAATTGGTCAAAAGTGAAGCTTCTGAGTAAGCAAAACTCTGTAAAAATGACAATTTTGGTAACTGTGAGGGTTTAAAAAGTGGTTATTCAACATGAGGCCCGATCCAAATGACATTTTGAACCATTTTTGGTAGAGTCCATAAAATCAATTTTATGATGAAAAACGATGACCCCGGACCAGTCGAACATACAAAAATAAAAAAAAATAAAAAAAATTAATAAATAAATAAATAAAACATTTAAAATAAATTGACAAAATAATTTTTTTTTTTTTTTTAAATTACATTAAAAAATAAATGAATAAATAAATAAATAAAAAAATAAAATAAAAAAAGATGAAATTTTAACATTTAATCTTTTGACTTTAAATTACTGTTGGATGTGAAATATTACTTTTTCAACTAAAATAAGTGTGTTTCAAGTGATTTCTGTGCCTGAAATTGGTCAAAAGTGAAGCTTCTGAGTAGCAAAACTCTGTAAAAATGACAATTTTGGTAACTGTGAGGGTTTAAAAAGTGGTTATTCAACATGAGGCCCGATCCAAATGACATTTTGAATCATTTTTGGTAGAGTCCATAAAATCAATTTTATGATGAAAAACAATGACCCCGGACCAGTCGAACGTACAAAAAAAAAAAAAAAAAAACAATTAAAAAAAATTTACAAAATAAAAAAAAAATTTAATTTAAAAAAAAAATAAAAATAAAAAAATCAAAAGATGAAATTTTAACATTTAATCTTTTGACTTTAAATTACTGTTGGATGTGAAATATTACTTTTTCAACTAAAATAAGTGTGTTTAAAGTCATTTCTGTGCCTGAAATTGGTCAAAATTGAAGCTTTTGAGTAAGCGAAAACTCAGTAAAAATGGCAATTTTGGTCACTGTGAGGGTTTAAAAAGTGGTTATTAAACATGAGGCCCGATCCAAATGACATTTTGAATCATTTTTGGTAGAGTCCAAAAAATCAATTTTCTGATGAAAAACGATGACCCCGGACCTGTCGAACGTTCAAAAAATGGTCAATATTGATGAAAATTTAACATTTAATCTTTTGACTTTAAATGATGGTTGGATGTGAATTATTACTTTTTCAACTAAAATAAGTGTGTTTAAAGCCATTTCTGTGCCTGAAATTGGTCAAAATTGAAGCTTTTGAGTAAGCGAAAACTCTGTAAAAATGGCAATTTTGGTCACTGTGAGGGTTTAAAAAGTGGTTATTCAACATGAGGCCCGATCCAAATGACATTTTGAATCATTTTTGGTAGAGTCCAAAAAATCAATTTTCTGATGAAAAACGATGACCCTGGACCTGTCGAACTTTCAAAAAAGTGGTCAATATTGATGAAATTTTAACATTTAATCTTTTGACTTTAAATGACGGTTGGATGTGAAATATTACTTTTTCAACTAAAATAAGTGTGTTTAAAGTCATTTCTGTGCCTGAAATTGGTCAAAAGTGAAGCTTCTGAGTAAGCAAAACTCTGTAAAAATGACAATTATGGTAACTGTGAGGGTTTAAAAAGTGGTTATTCAACATGAGGCGCGATCCAAATGACATTTTGAAGCATTTTTGGTAGAGTCCATAAAATCAATTTTATGATGAAAAACGATGACCCCGGACCAGTCGAACGTACAAAAATAAAAAAATAAACAAATAAAAATACATTTAAAAAAATTTAACTAAATAAAAAAAATTAAATAAAAAAATTTTAAATTAAAAAAAATTAAAAAAAATAAAAAAAATAAAAAAAAATAAAAAAAGATGAAATTTTAACATTTAATCTTTTGACTTTAAATTACTGTTGGATGTGAAATATTACTTTTTCAACTAAAATAAGTGTGTTTAAAGTGATTTCTGTACCTGAAATTGGTCAAAAGTGAAGCTTCTGAGTAAGCAAAACTCTGTAAAAATGACAATTTTGGTAACTGTGAGGGTTTAAAAAGTGGTTATTCAACATGAGGCCCGCTCCAAATGACATTTTGAATCATTTTTGGTAGAGTCCATAAAATCAATTTTATGATGAAAAACGATGACCCCGGACCAGTCGAACGTACAAAAATAAATAAATAAATAAATAAAAATACAAAAATAAAACATTTTAAAAAAATTAACAAAATAAAAAATAAAAAAAATGACATAAAAAAATTAATAAATGAATAAATAAATAAATAAATAAAAAAATAAAATAAAAAAACATGAAATTTTAACATTGAATCTTTTGACTTTAAATTACTGTTGGATGTGAAATATTACTTTTTCAACTAAAATAAGTGTGTTTAAAGTGATTTCTGTGCCTGAAATTGGTCAAAAGTGAAGCTTCTGAGTAAGCAAAACTCTGTAAAAATGACAATTTTGGTAACTGTGACGGTTTAAAAAGTGGTTATTCAACATGAGGCCCGATCCAAATGACATTTTGAACCATTTTTGGTAGAGTCCATAAAATCAATTTTATGATGAAAAACGATGACCCCGGACCAGTCGAACGTACAAAAAAAAAAAAGGAAATACATTTTTTTTTAAATAAAACATTTAAAAAAAAATTAAGAAAAAAAAATATATATATATTGCATAAAAAAAATAAAAAAAAGTAAATAAATAAAAAAAACAAATAAAAAAAGATGAAATTTTAACATTTAATCTTTTGACATTAAATTACTGTTGGATGTGAATTATTAATTTTTCAACTGAAATAAGTGTGTTTAAAGAGATTTGTGTCCCTGAAATTGGTCAAAAGTGAAGCTTCTGAATAAGCAAAACTCTGTAAAAATGTCAATTTTGGTAACTGTGAGGGTTTAAAAAGTGGTTATTCAACATGAGGCCCGATCCAAATGACATTTTGAATAATTTTTGGTAGAGTCCATAAAATCAATTGTTTGATGAAAAAGATGACCCCGGACAAGTCGAACGTACAAAACAAACAAAAAAAAAATAATATATAAATAAAAAAATAAAACATTTAACAAAAATTTAAAAAATTTAAAAAAAAATAAATAAAAAAATTTTCATTTAAAAAAAAATAAAAATAAAAAAATTAAAAGATGACATTTTAACATTTAATCTTTTGACTTTAAATTACTGTTGGATGTGAAATATTACTTTTTCAACTAAAATAAGTGTGTTTAAAGTGATTTCTGTGCCTGAAATTGGTCAAAAGTGAAGCTTCTGAGTAAGCAAAACTCTGTAAAAATGACAATTTTGGTAACTGTGAGGGTTTAAAAAGTGGTTATTCAACATGAGGCCCGATCCAAATGACATTTTGAACCATTTTTGGTAGAGTCCATAAAATCAATTTTATGATGAAAAACGATGACCCCGGACCAGTCGAACGTACAAAAATAAAAAAAAATTAAAATAAAACATTTTAAAAAAATTGAACAAAATTAACAACAAAAAAAAATATTGCATAAAAAAATTAAAAAAATAAATAAGTAAATAAATAAAAAAATAAAATAAAAAAAGATGAAATTTTAACATTTAATCTTTTGACTTTAAATTACTGTTGGATGTGAAATATTACTTTTTCAACTAAAATAAGTGTGTTTAAAGTGATTTCTGTGCCTGAAATTGGTCAAAAGTGAAGCTTCTGAGTAAGCAAAACTCTGTAAAAATTACAATTTTGGTAACTGTGAGGGTTTAAAAAGTGGTTATTCAACATGAGGCCCGATCCAAATGACATTTTGAACCATTTTTGGTAGAGTCCATAAAATCAATTTTATGATGAAAAACGATGACCCCGGACCAGTCGAACGTACAAAAATAAAAAAAAATGAAATAAAAAAAAAATTAAAATAAAACATTTAAAAAAAATTAACAAAATTAAAAAAATATATATATATATTGCATAAAAAATAACAAAAATAAATAAGTTAATAAATTAAAAAATAAAATAAAAAAAGATGAAATTTTAACATTTAATCTTTTGACTTTAAATTACTGTTGGATGTGAAATATTACTTTTTCAACTAAAATAAGTGTGTTTAAAGTGATTTCTGTGCCTGAAATTGGTCAAAAGTGAAGCTTTTGAGTAAGCAAAACTCTGTAAAAATGACAATTTTGGTAACTGTGAGGGTTTAAAAAGTGGTTATTCAACATGAGGCCCACTCCAAATGACATTTTGAAATATTTTTGGTAGAGTCCATAAAATCAATTTTATGATGAAAAACGATGACCCCGGATCAGTCGAACGTACAAAAATAAAAAAATAATAAAAAAATAATAACATTTAAAAAAAAATTAACAAAATAAAATAAAAAAAATAACAATATTTAAAAACATTTACAAAAAAAAAAAAGATGAAATTTTAACATTTAATCTTTTGACTTTAAATTACTGTTGGATGTGAAATATTACTTTTTCAACTATAATAAGTGTGTTTAAAGTGATTTCTGTGCCTGAAATTGGTCAAAAGTGAAGCTTCTGAGTAAGCAAAACTCTGTAAAAATGAAAATTTTGGTAACTGTGAGGGTTTAAAAAGTGGTTATTCAACATGAGGCCCGATCCAAATGACATTTTGAACCATTTTTGGTAGAGTCCATAAAATCAATTTTATGATGAAAAACGATGACCCCGGACCAGTCGAACGTACAAAACAAACAAAAAAAAATAATATATAAATAAAAAAATAAAACATTTAACAAAAATTTAAAAAATTTAAAAAAAAATAAATAAAAAAATTTTCATTTAAAAAAAAATAAAAATAAAAAAATTAAAAGATGAAATTTTAACATTTAATCTTTTGACTTTAAATTACTGTTGGATGTGAAATATTACTTTTTCAACTAAAATAAGTGTGTTTAAAGTGATTTCTGTGCCTGAAATTGGTCAAAAGTGAAGCTTCTGAGTAAGCAAAACTCTGTAAAAATGACAATTTTGGTAACTGTGAGGGTTTAAAAAGTGGTTATTCAACATGAGGCCCGATCCAAATGACATTTTGAACCATTTTTGGTAGAGTCCATAAAATCAATTTTATGATGAAAAACGATGACCCCGGACCAGTCGAACGTACAAAAATAAAAAAAAATTAAAATAAAACATTTTAAAAAAATTGAACAAAATTAACAAAAAAAAAAAATATTGCATAAAAAAATTAAAAAAATAAATAAGTAAATAAATAAAAAAATAAAATAAAAAAAGATGAAATTTTAACATTTAATCTTTTGACTTTAAATTACTGTTGGATGTGAAATATTACTTTTTCAACTAAAATAAGTGTGTTTAAAGTGATTTCTGTGCCTGAAATTGGTAAAAAGTGAAGCTTCTGAGTAAGCAAAACTCTGTAAAAATTACAATTTTGGTAACTGTGAGGGTTTAAAAAGTGGTTATTCAACATGAGGCCCGATCCAAATGACATTTTGAACCATTTTTGGTAGAGTCCATAAAATCAATTTTATGATGAAAAACGATGACCCCGGACCAGTCGAACGTACAAAAATAAAAATAAATTAAATAAAAAAAAAATTAAAATAAAACATTTAAAAAAAAATTAACAAAATTAAAAAAATATATATATATATTGCATAAAAAATAACAAAAATAAATAAGTTAATAAATTAAAAAATAAAATAAAAAAAGATGAAATTTTAACATTTAATCTTTTGACTTTAATTTACTGTTGGATGTGAAATATTACTTTTTCAACTAAAATAAGTGTGTTTAAAGTGATTTCTGTGCCTGAAATTGGTCAAAAGTGAAGCTTTTGAGTAAGCAAAACTCTGTAAAAATGACAATTTTGGTAACTGTGAGGGTTTAAAAAGTGGTTATTCAACATGAGGCCCACTCCAAATGACATTTTGAAATATTTTTGGTAGAGTCCATAAAATCAATTTTATGATGAAAAACGATGACCCCGGATCAGTCGAACGTACAAAAATAAAAAAATAATAAAAAAATAATAACATTTAAAAAAAAATTAACAAAATAAAATAAAAAAAATAACAATATTTAAAAACATTTACAAAAAAAAAAAAGATGAAATTTTAACATTTAATCTTTTGACTTTAAATTACTGTTGGATGTGAAATATTACTTTTTCAACTATAATAAGTGTGTTTAAAGTGATTTCTGTGCCTGAAATTGGTCAAAAGTGAAGCTTCTGAGTAAGCAAAACTCTGTAAAAATGAAAATTTTGGTAACTGTGAGGGTTTAAAAAGTGGTTATTCAACATGAGGCCCGATCCAAATGACATTTTGAACCATTTTTGGTAGAGTCCATAAAATCAATTTTATGATGAAAAACGATGACCCCGGACCAGTCGAACGTACAAAAATAAAAAAAAATTAAAATAAAACATTTTAAAAAAATTGAACAAAATTAACAAAAAAAAAAAATATTGCATAAAAAAATTAAAAAAATAAATAAGTAAATAAATAAAAAAATAAAATAAAAAAAGATGAAATTTTAACATTTAATCTTTTGACTTTAAATTACTGTTGGATGTGAAATATTACTTTTTCAACTAAAATAAGTGTGTTTAAAGTGATTTCTGTGCCTGAAATTGGTCAAAAGTGAAGCTTCTGAGTAAGCAAAACTCTGTAAAAATTACAATTTTGGTAACTGTGAGGGTTTAAAAAGTGGTTATTCAACATGAGGCCCGATCCAAATGACATTTTGAACCATTTTTGGTAGAGTCCATAAAATCAATTTTATGATGAAAAACGATGACCCCGGACCAGTCGAACGTACAAAAATAAAAAAAAATGAAATAAAAAAAAAATTAAAATAAAACATTTAAAAAAAAATTAACAAAATTAAAAAAATATATATATATATTGCATAAAAAATAACAAAAATAAATAAGTTAATAAATTAAAAAATAAAATAAAAAAAGATGAAATTTTAACATTTAATCTTTTGACTTTAAATTACTGTTGGATGTGAAATATTACTTTTTCAACTAAAATAAGTGTGTTTAAAGTGATTTCTGTGCCTGAAATTGGTCAAAAGTGAAGCTTTTGAGTAAGCAAAACTCTGTAAAAATGACAATTTTGGTAACTGTGAGGGTTTAAAAAGTGGTTATTCAACATGAGGCCCACTCCAAATGACATTTTGAAATATTTTTGGTAGAGTCCATAAAATCAATTTTATGATGAAAAACGATGACCCCGGATCAGTCCAACGTACAAAAATAAAAAAATAATAAAAAAATAATAACATTTAAAAAAAAATTAACAAAATAAAATAAAAAAAATAACAATATTTAAAAACATTTACAAAAAAAAAAAAGATGAAATTTTAACATTTAATCTTTTGACTTTAAATTACTGTTGGATGTGAAATATTACTTTTTCAACTATAATAAGTGTGTTTAAAGTGATTTCTGTGCCTGAAATTGGTCAAAAGTGAAGCTTCTGAGTAAGCAAAACTCTGTAAAAATGAAAATTTTGGTAACTGTGAGGGTTTAAAAAGTGGTTATTCAACATGAGGCCCGATCCAAATGACATTTTGAACCATTTTTGGTAGAGTCCATAAAATCAATTTTATGATGAAAAACGATGACCCCGGACCAGTCGAACGTACAAAAATAAAAAATAAATGAAATAAAAAAAATTTAAAATAAAACATTTAAAAAAAATTTAAGAAAATTAAAAAAAAAAAAAAAAAATATTGCATAAAAAAAAATAAAAAAAATAAATAAGTAAATAAAATAAAAAATAAAAAAATAAAAAAAGATGAAATTTTAACATTTAATCTTTTGACTTTAAATTACTGTTGGATGTGAAATATTACTTTTTCATCTAAAATAAGTGTGTTTCAAGTGATTTCTGTGCCTGAAATTGGTCAAAAGTGAAGCTTCTGAGTAAGCAAAACTCTGTAAAAATTACAATTTTGGTAACTGTGAGGGTTTAAAAAGTGGTTATTCAACATGAGGCCCGATCCAAATGACATTTTGAACCATTTTTGGTAGAGTCCATAAAATCAATTTTATGATGAAAAACGATGACCCCGGACCAGTCGAACGTACAAAAATAAAAAAAATGAAATAAAAAAAATATTAAAATAAAACATTTAAAAAAAAATTAACAAAATTAAAAAAAAGAAAAGAAAATATTGCATACAAAAAATAAAATAAATAAATAAGTAAATAAATAAAAAAATAAAATAAAAAAAGATGACATTTTAACATTTAATCTTTTGACTTTAAATTACTGTTGGATGTGAAATATTACTTTTTCAACTAAAATTGCTAAACAGCCCTGTGGCAGGGGGCTGTCACGCAACTGCTGGTGCGCTGCCTTTATTATTTTCTGGATATCTCTGCTGACTACGAGCAGGTATTTTAAATCACTCTGGTCCTGCTAATCGCTAGCAGCGACCTCTATTATTTTAACTTCCTACCTTTCTCCGCTGAATACAAGCGGGGTTGCTCTTCTCCTGATAACACCGCCTCCCGCGTGGTGCCTGACCGCCGGCTGTGGTCGCCCCGCCTAACGGGCTTCCCAGCGGCCGCCATCTTGTAACGGGTTGGCTCGAGCTAGAGCCTCGCCACACCCCCTCGCCATCCTCCTATTTTAGGTCCCCTCCCCTCGCTCCCCTGTGATTGCTAAACAGCCCTGTGGCAGGGGGCTGTCACGCAACTGCTGGTGCGCTGCCTTTATTATTTTCTGGATATCTCTGCTGACTACGAGCAGGTATTTTAAATCACTCTGGTCCTGCTAATCGCTAGCAGCGACCTCTATTATTTTAACTTCCTACCTTTCTCCGCTGAATACAAGCGGGGTTGCTCTTCTCCTGATAACACCGCCTCCCGCGTGGTGCCTGGCCGCCGGCTGTGGTCGCCCCGCCTAACGGGCTTCCCAGCGGCCACCATCTTGTAACGGGTTGGCTCGAGCTAGAGCCTCGCCACACCCCCTCGCTATCCTCCTATTTTAGGTCCCCTCCCCTCGCTCCCCTGTGATTGCTAAACAGCCCTGTGGCAGGGGGCTGTCACGCAACTGCTGGTGCGCTGCCTTTATTATTTTCTGGATATCTCTGCTGACTACGAGCAGGTATTTTAAATCACTCTGGTCCTGCTAATCGCTAGCAGCGACCTCTATTATTTTAACTTCCTACCTTTCTCCGCTGAATACAAGCGGGGTTGCTCTTCTCCTGATAACACCGCCTCCCGCGTGGTGCCTGGCCGCCGGCTGTGGTCGCCCCGCCTAACGGGCTTCCCAGCGGCCGCCATCTTGTAACGGGTTGGCTCGAGCTAGAGCCTCGCCACACCCCCTCGCCATCCTCCTATTTTAACGGCCCCCATGTGTCAGCGCAGCGGACGAGCGCAGCGGGCGTGTCGTAGGCGCGCCGGAGTTGCGCCTGAGTTAAGCCCGTCTGCGCCCGTCCGCGGCCGACCGGGGCTAGGGGCGCGTCACTCTGTCCCTCTTCTCACGTACACCCGCGCATCACTCGTTGCATGTCATAACCCTGCGCTTCCCTCACCTGAGTCTGTTCCCAGGTTGGTCTCCTTAGGCCTGTTTACCACCCGCAGCTCTTTTCCCGAAATAACACGGCCATATTCTATCTCAAGGCCCCTGATCTCGGATTCCAGACCTGGTTCCCATTCATTGACAAAACCTCCCCATCATCCCCTCTCAGTCTTATATCTTAATACCCGGTCTCTGGTCAGTCATCAACTCGACATTTTTCATCTTCTGGAGTCAGAACAACCCGACATCTTATTTTTGACCGAGACCTGGTTAACTGATGATTCTGCCCCTGATATCTTGGCCGCCACCCCCCCCCCCGGTTATCACATATTACAAGTTAATCGTGCCTCCGGCAAAGTCGGAGGGGGAGTTGCCGCTATCTTTAAGCACCCGATTCGCTTCTCCATAGTGCCCACTACCAGCATTCCTTCAGTAGACTGCCTGGTAATCCGACTGGAACTGCCAGGATCTTCTCTTATATGTGTTCTGACCTACCGTCCTCCCTCACCCATGCCCAACTTTCCTGCTCAGTTTGTGGACCTCATCGCCCAGCTCTCCATCAACAATTCTAACATATTGGTCTTAGGCGACTTTAATTACTGGCCTTTGGACCCCCATGAATCTCCCAGTTCATTAGCCTTTACGGACCTCATGTCAGGTCTGAATTGCACTCAGCATATTTATTCGCCCACGCACACAAAAGGGCACATCTTAGACCAGGTGTGGTCATCTGGCCTGGACATTTCAGCTCCCCTCATTCTGCCATGCTTATGGTCAGACCATTTTTTAATCACATTCACGTTAGGGATTCCCTGCCCCACCGTTAAGCCTCAAGAGACGAATTTCCTGGCTCGTAATTGGAATAGGTCAGATCTAAACACTTTCCACTCTATTCTCAGCTCCTCTGTTCCTTCTACCCCCGATCCACCTGCCTCTATTGACACCCAGTCACTAAACCTCACTCGCTGGCTCACCTCCGCTGCTGATGCAGTTGCTCCGCTAAAATTAGTCAGAGCCAGACGCTGCCACGATGCTCAAAGGTGGTTCACCGAGGACCTGAGAGCCCTTAAATTAGGCCTCCGCCAAGCAGAACGACGTTGGCGTCGAGGTTATTCCCTTGAGAATAAGGAGGTGTTTTCCGCTTTACTGAAAAATTATAAAATCGCCATAGCTCGTGCTAAATCCACTTATTTTTCCACTAAAATTATGGATTCTACAAATAAGTCGAAGGACATATTTGCCATTGTGGAAGAATTATCTAACCCAGCCAGACTCACATTAGGGCCACTTCCCTCCCAAACCCTGTGCGATTCCTTGAATATTTTTTTTATTGAAAAAATAGCAAAAATTAAATCCAGCATTGCTGCTCAAACCTTACCTGCTCATCCCCTAACCTCCGAGCCCTCTAAATATTCCAACCCTCACACGCTTACTGCTGTTCCCCCCATTCCGATGGCTATTTTTCTTTCGCTTCTGCACAAAATTTCTTCTGGCTCCCCTCGTGACTGCTGTCCTCCCTCGGTTCTTAGAGCAGCTTTCATCTCCTGTCCCGAGCCCCCTCTGGCCCTCATAAATAGCTCCCTGGTCACGGGGACTGTCCCTTGCTCCTTCAAACAAGCCGAGGTGGTTGCCATTTTAAAAAAACCCTCAGCAGACCCCTCCATTCTGAGCAACTACCGCCCTATATCCCCTCTCCCCTTCCTCAGTAAAGTTCTGGAATCGCACGTGACCCACACACTTAGCTCCTTCATTGAGGACTCGTGTGTCTTAGATTCTAATCAGGCAGGGTTCAGACCTGCGCATTCAACGGAGGCCGTCATTCTCTCCGTGATGGACGAATTGCGCAGAGGGGCTGATGTTAACACCCGACAAGCCCTGGTCCTTCTGGACTTATCGGCCGCCTTCGACACGGTCGACCATGGGATCCTGGTCGACCGTGTCGAGGAGGCCGGCATCCGAGGGACCGCCCTCGACTGGGTTCAGTCCTTTTTGACGGGACGTCAACAAGCTGTCAGGCTGTCTCAGTTCTCGGCCACCCAGGTTGAGCTGTCCTGTGGTGTTCCTCAGGGCTCTTCATTATCCCCTCTTCTTTTTAATTTGTATTTAGCCCCGTTACTCCGTGCTCTCCGCGGGTTGAGCGTTATTGCGTTCAACTATGCGGATGATATCCAATTGATTTTTAATATTGATTCTTCTGAGGATTCTACCTCTATTTTTCAAAACACTCTTTGCTTCATCAGTGACTGGATGAGCTAAATCACCTGAAGCTCAACCCCGACAAGACTGAACTAATTCTTGTCGGGGGGGCTTCCAACCCATGGCAACCTTCCATCTGGCCTGCCAGTCTTGGAAGCTCTCCCTCTCCAGTCAACTCTGCCAAAAGTCTGGGTGTCATTATCAGCAACGATCTCTCAATGACTCCCCAGATTAGTGCAGTGGTGTCCGCCAGCCACTTCCAACTCAGGAAACTACAGAAAATATCCCGCCTTCTTACCATCGAAGCGCTTACGTTAGCACTCCTGGCGTTAGTGATCAATCGACTCGACTATGCTAACGCGCTATACGTCGGTATTCCTGAGTACCAACAGAGAAGGCTCCAGCTGATACAAAATCAGGCTGCTCGCCTGATTTTTCACCAGCCTAGAGATCAGCACGTCCGTCCACTCTTGAAGAGTCTTCATTGGCTGCCGGTTTCCGCCCGCTGCCAATTCAAGTTAGGCTGTATTATTTTTAAGTCTCTCTCTGGTCTAGGTCCCTTTTTTATTCCTCTCTTCTTCATTCTTACACTCCGTCCCGCAACTTACGTTCATCTCAAATGGCCCTGCTATCCGTCCCTAGGTTCAAGAGGAAAAAACACGGGGGCCTGAGGTTTTCTCTTCTGGCCCCATCCTTCTGGAACTCCCTTCCTCTTTCCCTCAGACTGGCACCTTCATACTCTGGCTTTAGATCACTTCTTAAAACCTTCCTTTTTACCATCTCGTATCCCTAGATTCTGTCTCCTCTTCATCTTTCTTCACCATGCCCCAGCACAGCGCCAAGAAACCTAATGGTGTTAGTCGCGCTTAATAAATTCTTTTCAAATCAAATCAAATCAAATAAAATAAGTGTGTTTAAAGTGATTTCTGTGCCTGAAATTGGTCAAAAGTGAAGCTTCTGAGTAAGCAAAACTCTGTAAAAATGACAATTTTGGTAACTGTGAGGGTTTAAAAAGTGGTTATTCAACATGAGGCCCACTCCAAATGACATTTTGAAACATTTTTGGTAGAGTCCATAAAATCAATTTTATGATGAAAAACGATGACCCCGGACCAGTCGAACGTACAAAAATAAATAAATAAATAAATAAAAATACAAAAATAAAACATTTTAAAAAAATTAACAAAATAAAAAAATTAAATAAAAAAATGACATAAAAAAAATTAATAAATGAATAAATAAATAAATAAATAAAAAATAAAATAAAAAAAGATGAAATTTTAACATTGAATCTTTTGACTTTAAATTACTGTTGGATGTGAAATATTACTTTTTCAACTAAAATAAGTGTGTTTAAAGTGATTTCTGTGCCTGAAATTGGTCAAAAGTGAAGCTTCTGAGTAAGCAAGACTCTGTAAAAATGACAATTTTGGTAACTGTGAGGGTTTAAAAAGTGGTTATTCAACATGAGGCCCGATCCAAATGACATTTTGAACCATTTTTGGTAGAGTCCATAAAATCAATTTTATAATGAAAAACGATGACCCCGGACCAGTCGAACGTACAAAAAAAAAAAAAAAATGAAATACATTTTTTTTAAATAAAACATTTAAAAAAATTAAGAAAAAAAAAACAAAAAAAATATTGCATGAAAAAAAAAAAATAAAGTAAATAAATAAAAAAATTTAATAAAAAAAGATGAAATTTTAACATTTAATCTTTTGACTTTAAATTACTGTTGGATGTGAATTATTAATTTTTCAACTGAAATAAGTGTGTTTAAAGTGATTTCTGTGCCTGAAATTGGTCAAAAGTGAAGCTTCTGAGTAAGCAAAACTCTGTAAATATAACAATTTTGGTAACTTTGAGGGTTTAAAAAGTGGTTATTCAACATGAGGCCCGATCCAAATGACATTTGGAATCATTTTAGGTAGAGTCTATAAAATCAGTTTTATGATGAAAATCAATGACCCCGGACCAGTCGAACGTACAAAAATAAAAAAATTAAAAATAAAAAATAAATAAAAAAAATGATGACATTTTAACATTTAATCTTTTGACTTTAAATTACTGTTGGATGTGAATTATTACTTTTTCAACTAAAATAAGTGTGTTTAAAGAGATTTGTGTCCCTGAAATTGGTCAAAAGTGAAGCTTCTGAGTAAGCAAAACTCTGTAAAAATGACAATTTTGGTAACTGTGAGGGTTTAAAAAGTGGTTATTCAACATGAGGCCCGATCCAAATGACATTTTGAATCATTTTTGGTAGAGTCCATAAAATCAATTTTTTGATGAAAAAGATGACCCCGGACAAGTCGAACGTACAAAACAAAAAATATATATATATATATAAATAAAAAAATAAAACATTTAACAAAAATTTAAAAAATTTAAAAAAATAAAAAAAAAAAAATTTTCATTTAAAAAAAAATAAAAATAAAAAAATAAAAAGATGAAATTTTAACATTTAATCTTTTGACTTTAAATTACTGTTGGATGTGAAATATTACTTTTTCAACTAAAATAAGTGTGTTTAAAGTGATTTCTGTGCCTGAAATTGGTCAAAAGTGAAGCTTCTGAGTAAGCAAAACTCTGTAAAAATGACAATTTTGGTAACTGTGAGGGTTTAAAAAGTGGTTATTCAACATGAGGCGCGATCCAAATGACATTTTGAATCATTTTTGGTAGAGTCCATAAAATCAATTTTATGATGAAAAACGATGACCCCGGACCAGTCGAACATACAAAAAAAATAAAAAAAAAAAATAATAATAAATAAATAAATAAAACATTTAAAATAAATTGACAAAATAATTTTTTTTTTTTTTAATTACATAAAAAAATAAATAAATAAATAAATAAATAAAAAAATAAAATAAAAAAAGATGAAATTTTAACATTTAATCTTTTGACTTTAAATTACTGTTGGATGTGAAATATTACTTTTTCAACTAAAATAAGTGTGTTTCAAGTGATTTCTGTGCCTGAAATTGGTCAAAAGTGAAGCTTCTGAGTAGCAAAACTCTGTAAAAATGACAATTTTGGTAACTGTGAGGGTTTAAAAAGTGGTTATTCAACATGAGGCCCGATCCAAATGACATTTTGAATCATTTTTGGTAGGATCCATAAAATCAATTTTATGATGAAAAACAATGACCCCGGACCAGTCGAACGTACAAAAAAAAATAAAAAAAAAAAAAATAAAAATTTAAAAAAAAAACAATTAAAAAAAAATTACAAAATTAAAAAAAAAAAAAAAAATTTTAATTAAAAAAAAAATTACAATAAAAAAATCAAAAGATGAAATTTTAACATTTAATCTTTTGACTTTAAATTACTGTTGGATGTGAAATATTACTTTTTCAACTAAAATAAGTGTGTTTAAAGTCATTTCTGTGCCTGAAATTGGTCAAAATTGAAGCTTTTGAGTAAGCGAAAACTCAGTAAAAATGGCAATTTTGGTCACTGTGAGGGTTTAAAAAGTGGTTATTAAACATGAGGCCCGATCCAAATGACATTTTGAATCATTTTTGGTAGAGTCCAAAAAATCAATTTTCTGATGAAAAACGATGACCCCGGACCTGTCGAACGTTCAAAAAATGGTCAATATTGATGAAAATTTAACATTTAATCTTTTGACTTTAAATGATGGTTGGATGTGAATTATTACTTTTTCAACTAAAATAAGTGTGTTTAAAGCCATTTCTGTGCCTGAAATTGGTCAAAATTGAAGCTTTTGAGTAAGCGAAAACTCTGTAAAAATGGCAATTTTGGTCACTGTGAGGGTTTAAAAAGTGGTTATTCAACATGAGGCCCGATCCAAATGACATTTTGAATCATTTTTGGTAGAGTCCAAAAAATCAATTTTCTGATGAAAAACGATGACCCTGGACCTGTCGAACTTTCAAAAAAGTGGTCAATATTGATGAAATTTTAACATTTAATCTTTTGACTTTAAATGACGGTTGGATGTGAAATATTACTTTTTCAACTAAAATAAGTGTGTTTAAAGTCATTTCTGTGCCTGAAATTGGTCAAAAGTGAAGCTTCTGAGTAAGCAAAACTCTGTAAAAATGACAATTTTGGTAACTGTGAGGTTAAAAAGTGGTTATTCAACATGAGGCGCGATCCAAATGACATTTTGAATCATTTTTGGTAGAGTCCATAAAATCAATTTTATGATGAAAAACGATGACCCCGGACCAGTCGAACGTACAAAAATAAAAAAATAAACAAATAAAAATACATTTAAAAAAATTTAACTAAATAAAAAAAATTAAATAAAAAATTTTTAAATTAAAAAAAATTACAAAAAATTAAAAATATTTAAAAAAATAAAAAAAGATGAAATTTTAACATTTAATCTTTTGACTTTAAATTACTGTTGGATGTGAAATATTACTTTTTCAACTAAAATAAGTGTGTTTAAAGTGATTTCTGTACCTGAAATTGGTCAAAAGTGAAGCTTCTGAGTAAGCAAAACTCTGTAAAAATGACAATTTTGGTAACTGTGAGGGTTTAAAAAGTGGTTATTCAACATGAGGCCCGCTCCAAATGACATTTTGAATCATTTTTGGTAGAGTCCATAAAATCAATTTTATGATGAAAAACGATGACCCCGGACCAGTCGAACGTACAAAAATAAATAAATAAATAAATAAAAATACAAAAATAAAACATTTTAAAAAAATTAACAAAATAAAAAAATAAAAAAAAATGACAAAAAAAATTAATAAATGAATAAATAAATAAATAAATAAAAAAAATTAAATAAAAAAACATGAAATTTTAACATTGAATCTTTTGACTTTAAATTACTGTTGGATGTGAAATATTACTTTTTCAACTAAAATAAGTGTGTTTAAAGTGATTTCTGTGCCTGAAATTGGTCAAAAGTGAAGCTTCTGAGTAAGCAAAACTCTGTAAAAATGACAATTTTGGTTACTGTGAGGGTTTAAAAAGTGGTTATTCAACATGAGGCCCGATCCAAATGACATTTTGAACCATTTTTGGTAGAGTCCATAAAATCAATTTTATGATGAAAAACGATGACCCCGGACCAGTCGAACGTACAAAAAAAAAAATGAAATACATTTTTTTTAAATAAAACATTTAAAAAAAAATTAAGAAAAAAAAAATATATATATTGCATAAAAAAAATTAAAAAAAGTAAATAAATAAAAAATACAAATAAAAAAAGATGAAATTTTAACATTTAATCTTTTGACTTTAAATTACTGTTGGATGTGAATTATTAATTTTTCAACTGAAATAAGTGTGTTTAAAGAGATTTGTGTCCCTGAAATTGGTCAAAAGTGAAGCTTCTGAATAAGCAAAACTCTGTAAAAATGTCAATTTTGGTAACTGTGAGGGTTTAAAAAGTGGTTATTCAACATGAGGCCCGATCCAAATGACATTTTGAATAATTTTTGGTAGAGTCCATAAAATCAATTTTTTGATGAAAAAGATGACCCCGGACAAGTCGAACGTACAAAACAAACAAAAAAAAATAATATATAAATAAAAAAATAAAACATTTAACAAAAATTAAAAAAAAATTTAAAAAAATAAATAAAAAAATTTTCATTTAAAAAAAAATAAAAATTACAAAATTAAAAGATGAAATTTTAACATTTAATCTTTTGACTTTAAATTACTGTTGGATGTGAAATATTACTTTTTCAACTAAAATAAGTGTGTTTAAAGTGATTTCTGTGCCTGAAATTGGTCAAAAGTGAAGCTTCTGAGTAAGCAAAACTCTGTAAAAATGACAATTTTGGTAACTGTGAGGGTTTAAAAAGTGGTTATTCAACATGAGGCCCGATCCAAATGACATTTTGAACCATTTTTGGTAGAGTCCATAAAATCAATTTTATGATGAAAAACGATGACCCCGGACCAGTCGAACGTACAAAAATAAAAAAAATAAAAATAAAACATTTTAAAAAAATTGAACAAAATTAACAAAAAAAAAAAATATTGCATAAAAAAATTAAAAAAATAAATAAGTAAATAAATTAAAAAATAAAATAAAAAAAGATGAAATTTTAACATTTAATCTTTTGACTTTAAATTACTGTTGGATGTGAAATATTACTTTTTCAACTAAAATAAGTGTGTTTAAAGTGATTTCTGTGCCTGAAATTGGTCAAAAGTGAAGCTTCTGAGTAAGCAAAACTCTGTAAAAATTACAATTTTGGTAACTGTGAGGGTTTAAAAAGTGGTTATTCAACATGAGGCCCGATCCAAATGACATTTTGAACCATTTTTGGTAGAGTCCATAAAATCAATTTTATGATGAAAAACGATGACCCCGGACCAGTCGAACGTACAAAAATAAAAAAAAATGAAATAAAAAAAAATTTAAATAAAACATTTAAAAAAAAATTAACAAAATTAAAAAAATATATATATATTGCATAAAAAATAACAAAAATAAATAAGTTAATAAATTAAAAAATAAAATAAAAAAAGATGAAATTTTAACATTTAATCTTTTGACTTTAAATTACTGTTGGATGTGAAATATTACTTTTTCAACTAAAATAAGTGTGTTTAAAGTGATTTCTGTGCCTGAAATTGGTCAAAAGTGAAGCTTTTGAGTAAGCAAAACTCTGTAAAAATGACAATTTTGGTAACTGTGAGGGTTTAAAAAGTGGTTATTCAACATGAGGCCCACTCCAAATGACATTTTGAAATATTTTTGGTAGAGTCCATAAAATCAATTTTATGATGAAAAACGATGACCCCGGATCAGTCGAACGTACAAAAATAAAAAAATAATAAAAAAATAATAACATTTAAAAAAAAATTAACAAAAAAAAAAAAAAAAAAAAACAATATTTAAAAACATTTACAAAAAAAAAAAAAGATGAAATTTTAACATTTAATCTTTTGACTTTAAATTACTGTTGGATGTGAAATATTACTTTTTCAACTATAATAAGTGTGTTTAAAGTGATTTCTGTGCCTGAAATTGGTCAAAAGTGAAGCTTCTGAGTAAGCAAAACTCTGTAAAAATGAAAATTTTGGTAACTGTGAGGGTTTAAAAAGTGGTTATTCAACATGAGGCCCGATCCAAATGACATTTTGAACCATTTTTGGTAGAGTCCATAAAATCAATTTTATGATGAAAAACGATGACCCCGGACCAGTCGAACGTACAAAAATAAAAAATAAATGAAATTAAAAAAAATTTAAAATAAAACATTTAAAAAAAAATTAAGAAAATTTAATAAAATAAAAATAAATATTGCATAAAAAAAAAAAAAAAAAAAAGTAAATAAATAAAAAAATAAAATTAAAAAAGATGAAATTTTAACATTTAATCTTTTGACTTTAAATTACTGTTGGATGTGAAATATTACTTTTTCAACTAAAATAAGTGTGTTTAAAGTGATTTCTGTGCCTGAAATTGGTCAAAAGTGAAGCTTCTCAGTAAGCAAAACTCTGTAAAAATGACAATTTTGGTAACTGTGAGGGTTTAAAAAGTGGTTATTCAACATGAGGCCCACTATTTTGAAACATTTTTGGTAGAGTCCATAAAATCAATTTTATGATGAAAAACGATGACCCCGGACCAGTCGAACGTACAAAAATAAAAAAATAAAAAAATAAAAATACATTTAAATTTTTTTTAACTAAATACACAAAATTAAATAAAAAAAATTACATTAAAAAAAAATAAATAAAATAAAAAATAAAAAAATAAAAAAAGATGAAATTTTAACATTTAATCTTTTGACTTTAAATTACTGTTGGATGTGAAATATTACTTTTTCATCTAAAATAAGTGTGTTTCAAGTGATTTCTGTGCCTGAAATTGGTCAAAAGTGAAGCTTCTGAGTAAGCAAAACTCTGTAAAAATTACAATTTTGGTAACTGTGAGGGTTTAAAAAGTGGTTATTCAACATGAGGCCCGATCCAAATGACATTTTGAACCATTTTTGGTAGAGTCCATAAAATCAATTTTATGATGAAAAACGATGACCCCGGACCAGTCGAACGTACAAAAATAAAAAAAATGAAATAAAAAAAATATTAAAATAAAACATTTAAAAAAAAATTAACAAAATTAAAAAAAAGAAAAGAAAATATTGCATACAAAAAATAAAATAAATAAATAAGTAAATAAATAAAAAAATAAAATAAAAAAAGATGACATTTTAACATTTAATCTTTTGACTTTAAATTACTGTTGGATGTGAAATATTACTTTTTCAACTAAAATTGCTAAACAGCCCTGTGGCAGGGGGCTGTCACGCAACTGCTGGTGCGCTGCCTTTATTATTTTCTGGATATCTCTGCTGACTACGAGCAGGTATTTTAAATCACTCTAGTCCTGCTAATCGCTAGCAGCGACCTCTATTATTTTAACTTCCTACCTTTCTCCGCTGAATACAAGCGGGGTTGCTCTTCTCCTGATAACACCGCCTCCCGCGTGGTGCCTGGCCGCCGGCTGTGGTCGCCCCGCCTAACGGGCTTCCCAGCGGCCGCCATCTTGTAACGGGTTGGCTCGAGCTAGAGCCTCGCCACACCCCCTCGCCATCCTCCTATTTTAGGTCCCCTCCCCTCGCTCCCCTGTGATTGCTAAACAGCCCTGTGGCAGGGGGCTGTCACGCAACTGCTGGTGCGCTGCCTTTATTATTTTCTGGATATCTCTGCTGACTACGAGCAGGTATTTTAAATCACTCTGGTCCTGCTAATCGCTAGCAGCGACCTCTATTATTTTAACTTCCTACCTTTCTCCGCTGAATACAAGCGGGGTTGCTCTTCTCCTGATAACACCGCCTCCCGCGTGGTGCCTGGCCGCCGGCTGTGGTCGCCCCGCCTAACGGGCTTCCCAGCGGCCACCATCTTGTAACGGGTTGGCTCGAGCTAGAGCCTCGCCACACCCCCTCGCTATCCTCCTATTTTAGGTCCCCTCCCCTCGCTCCCCTGTGATTGCTAAACAGCCCTGTGGCAGGGGGCTGTCACGCAACTGCTGGTGCGCTGCCTTTATTATTTTCTGGATATCTCTGCTGACTACGAGCAGGTATTTTAAATCACTCTGGTCCTGCTAATCGCTAGCAGCGACCTCTATTATTTTAACTTCCTACCTTTCTCCGCTGAATACAAGCGGGGTTGCTCTTCTCCTGATAACACCGCCTCCCGCGTGGTGCCTGGCCGCCGGCTGTGGTCGCCCCGCCTAACGGGCTTCCCAGCGGCCACCATCTTGTAACGGGTTGGCTCGAGCTAGAGCCTCGCCACACCCCCTCGCTATCCTCCTATTTTAGGTCCCCTCCCCTCGCTCCCCTGTGATTGCTAAACAGCCCTGTGGCAGGGGGCTGTCACGCAACTGCTGGTGCGCTGCCTTTATTATTTTCTGGATATCTCTGCTGACTACGAGCAGGTATTTTAAATCACTCTGGTCCTGCTAATTGCTAGCAGCGACCTCTATTATTTTAACTTCCTACCTTTCTCCGCTGAATACAAGCGGGGTTGCTCTTCTCCTGATAACACCGCCTCCCGCGTGGTGCCTGGCCGCCGGCTGTGGTCGCCCCGCCTAACGGGCTTCCCAGCGGCCGCCATCTTGTAACGGGTTGGCTCGAGCTAGAGCCTCGCCACACCCCCTCGCCATCCTCCTATTTTAACGGCCCCCATGTGTCAGCGCAGCGGACGAGCGCAGCGGGCGTGTCGTAGGCGCGCCGGAGTTGCACCTTAGTTAAGCCCGTCTGCGCCCGTCCGCGGCCGACCGGGGCTAGGGGCGCGTCACTCTGTCCCTCTTCTCACGTACACCCGCGCATCACTCGTTGCATGTCATAACCCTGCGCTTCCCTCACCTGAGTCTGTTCCCAGGTTGGTCTCCTTAGGCCTGTTTACCACCCGCAGCTCTTTTCCCGAAATAACACGGCCATATTCTATCTCAAGGCCCCTGATCTCGGATTCCAGACCTGGTTCCCATTCATTGACAAAACCTCCCCATCATCCCCTCTCAGTCTTATATCTTAATACCCGGTCTCTGGTCAGTCATCAACTCGACATTTTTCATCTTCTGGAGTCAGAACAACCCGACATCTTATTTTTGACCGAGACCTGGTTAACTGATGATTCTGCCCCTGATATCTTGGCCGCCACCCCCCCCCCCGGTTATCACATATTACAAGTTAATCGTGCCTCCGGCAAAGTCGGAGGGGGAGTTGCCGCTATCTTTAAGCACCCGATTCGCTTCTCCATAGTGCCCACTACCAGCATTCCTTCAGTAGACTGCCTGGTAATCCGACTGGAACTGCCAGGATCTTCTCTTATATGTGTTCTGACCTACCGTCCTCCCTCACCCATGCCCAACTTTCCTGCTCAGTTTGTGGACCTCATCGCCCAGCTCTCCATCAACAATTCTAACATATTGGTCTTAGGCGACTTTAATTACTGGCCTTTGGACCCCCATGAATCTCCCAGTTCATTAGCCTTTACGGACCTCATGTCAGGTCTGAATTGCACTCAGCATATTTATTCGCCCACGCACACAAAAGGGCACATCTTATTTATTTATTTTATTTTTATTTTTGCTATTTTTAAAGCGCGCAAATACCCATACGGGTGTCTCGGCGCTAGTGATCAGAAACTCCTTACTCTTTGAGGGTAGTTAGGCAGAGGAGAAAAACCATGTCTTGAGGCTCTTTCGGAATTTGATGAGGGTGGGGGCAGTTTTGATATGCAGAGGGAGGGTATTCCATAGTTTGGCCGTAGCTGTAGTAAAGCACCTGTCTCCCCAAGTGGCCTTTTTTGTCCGAGGGACAGAGAGCATGCAAGTAGTAGAAGATCGCAGTGTTCTACTATGCTCCGGAGGATGAAGAGCCATTTTTAGGAACTTAGGCCCTGGGCAATTAAGGGTCTTGTAAGCTATACAAAGAGCCTTGAATTTTATTCGGTTCCTGATTGGGAGCCAGTGGAGCTCTTTGATGCGGTGGGATACCGATGTGAATTTGGGGATTGAAAGTAAAATTCTTGCAGCCGCGTTTTGAACGGTCTGGAATTTATTAAGGACTCCTTCCTGCGCATTAAGAAGCAGAGAGTTACAATAGTCCGTTTTTGAGAATACAAGGGTACTAATGAGGGTTTTGCCAGCTGACTGAGGTAGATATGGAAGAAGTTTCTTGATTTTTTTGAGTACAAAGAATGCAGATGATGTCACGGCATTGGCGTGGTGGTGAAAGGTCAGTTTGTCATCGAAGATAACTCCCAAATTGCGCACCTTCATCACAGGTTTGGGGGGGGGATCCCAGCTCCGGAGGCCACCATTGTGGGGACCATGCTGGTTTCAAGCTCCCGAATGTCATCACCTCCGTTTTATCGGTGTTAAGCTTGAGGCAGTTTGATGACATCCAGGAGCTTATTGCCTTCATACCTTCCTGGAAGTTGGCTGCTACGCTGGCTCCGTTATCATGCACCGATAGCACTAGTTGCGTGTCATCGGCGTATGTGGTCAGTGCAATGCCATAGGATTTTATCACCCTCGCCAAGTCCGATACATAGATATTAAAAAGCGTCGGACTTAGCGAGGAGCCTTGTGGGACTCCACAGGGGAGAGAGAAGGTCTGGGAGGTGTGGTCATCTGGTGTAGACCAGGTGTGGTCATCTGGCCTGGACATTTCAGCTCCCCTCATTCTGCCATGCTTATGGTCAGACCATTTTTTAATCACATTCACGTTAGGGATTCCCTGCCCCACCGTTAAGCCTCAAGAGACGAATTTCCTGGCTCGTAATTGGAATAGGTCAGATCTAAACACTTTCCACTCTATTCTCAGCTCCTCTGTTCCTTCTACCCCCGATCCACCTGCCTCTATTGACACCCAGTCACTAAACCTCACTCGCTGGCTCACCTCCGCTGCTGATGCAGTTGCTCCGCTAAAATTAGTCAGAGCCAGACGCTGCCACGATGCTCAAAGGTGGTTCACCGAGGACCTGAGAGCCCTTAAATTAGGCCTCCGCCAAGCAGAACGACGTTGGCGTCGAGGTTATTCCCTTGAGAATAAGGAGGTGTTTTCCGCTTTACTGAAAAATTATAAAATCGCCATAGCTCGTGCTAAATCCACTTATTTTTCCACTAAAATTATGGATTCTACAAATAAGTCGAAGGACATATTTGCCATTGTGGAAGAATTATCTAACCCAGCCAGACTCACATTAGGGCCACTTCCCTCCCAAACCCTGTGCGATTCCTTGAATATTTTTTTTATTGAAAAAATAGCAAAAATTAAATCCAGCATTGCTGCTCAAACCTTACCTGCTCATCCCCTAACCTCCGAGCCCTCTAAATATTCCAACCCTCACACGCTTACTGCTGTTCCCCCCATTCCGATGGCTATTTTTCTTTCGCTTCTGCACAAAATTTCTTCTGGCTCCCCTCGTGACTGCTGTCCTCCCTCGGTTCTTAGAGCAGCTTTCATCTCCTGTCCCGAGCCCCCTCTGGCCCTCATAAATAGCTCCCTGGTCACGGGGACTGTCCCTTGCTCCTTCAAACAAGCCGAGGTGGTTGCCATTTTAAAAAAACCCTCAGCAGACCCCTCCATTCTGAGCAACTACCGCCCTATATCCCCTCTCCCCTTCCTCAGTAAAGTTCTGGAATCGCACGTGACCCACACACTTAGCTCCTTCATTGAGGACTCGTGTGTCTTAGATTCTAATCAGGCAGGGTTCAGACCTGCGCATTCAACGGAGGCCGTCATTCTCTCCCTGATGGACGAATTGCGCAGAGGGGCTGATGTTAACACCCGACAAGCCCTGGTCCTTCTGGACTTATCGGCCGCCTTCGACACGGTCGACCATGGGATCCTGGTCGACCGTGTCGAGGAGGCCGGCATCCGAGGGACCGCCCTCGACTGGGTTCAGTCCTTTTTGACGGGACGTCAACAAGCTGTCAGGCTGTCTCAGTTCTCGGCCACCCAGGTTGAGCTGTCCTGTGGTGTTCCTCAGGGCTCTTCATTATCCCCTCTTCTTTTTAATTTGTATTTAGCCCCGTTACTCCGTGCTCTCCGCGGGTTGAGCGTTATTGCGTTCAACTATGCGGATGATATCCAATTGATTTTTAATATTGATTCTTCTGAGGATTCTACCTCTATTTTTCAAAACACTCTTTGCTTCATCAGTGACTGGATGAGCTAAATCACCTGAAGCTCAACCCCGACAAGACTGAACTAATTCTTGTCGGGGGGGCTTCCAACCCATGGCAACCTTCCATCTGGCCTGCCAGTCTTGGAAGCTCTCCCTCTCCAGTCAACTCTGCCAAAAGTCTGGGTGTCATTATCAGCAACGATCTCTCAATGACTCCCCAGATTAGTGCAGTGGTGTCCGCCAGCCACTTCCAACTCAGGAAACTACAGAAAATATCCCGCCTTCTTACCATCGAAGCGCTTACGTTAGCACTCCTGGCGTTAGTGATCAGTCGACTCGACTATGCTAACGCGCTATACGTCGGTATTCCTGAGTACCAACAGAGAAGGCTCCAGCTGATACAAAATCAGGCTGCTCGCCTGATTTTTCACCAGCCTAGAGATCAGCACGTCCGTCCACTCTTGAAGAGTCTTCATTGGCTGCCGGTTTCCGCCCGCTGCCAATTCAAGTTAGGCTGTATTATTTTTAAGTCTCTCTCTGGTCTAGGTCCCTTTTTTATTTCCTCTCTTCTTCATTCTTACACTCCGTCCCGCAACTTACGTTCATCTCAAATGGCCCTGCTATCCGTCCCTAGGTTCAAGAGGAAAAAACACGGGGGCCTGAGGTTTTCTCTTCTGGCCCCATCCTTCTGGAACTCCCTTCCTCTTTCCCTCAGACTGGCACCTTCATACTCTGGCTTTAGATCACTTCTTAAAACCTTCCTTTTTACCATCTCGTATCCCTAGATTCTGTCTCCTCTTCATCTTTCTTCACCATGCCCCAGCACAGCGCCAAGAAACCTAATGGTGTTAGTCGCGCTTAATAAATTCTTTTCAAATCAAATCAAATCAAATAAAATAAGTGTGTTTAAAGTGATTTCTGTGCCTGAAATTAGTCAAAAGTGAAGCTTCTGAGTAAGCAAAACTCTGTAAAAATGACAATTTTGGTAACTGTGAGGGTTTAAAAAGTGGTTATTCAACATGAGGCCCACTCCAAATGACATTTTGAAACATTTTTGGTAGAGTCCATAAAATCAATTTTATGATGAAAAACGATGACCCCGGACCAGTCGAACGTACAAAAATAAATAAATAAATAAATAAAAATACAAAAATAAAACATTTTAAAAAAATTAACAAAATAAAAAAATAAAATAAAAAAATGACATAAAAAAATTAATAAATGAATAAATAAATAAATAAATAAAAAATAAAATAAAAAAAGATGAAATTTTAACATTGAATCTTTTGACTTTAAATTACTGTTGGATGTGAAATATTACTTTTTCAACTAAAATAAGTGTGTTTAAAGTGATTTCTGTGCCTGAAATTGGTCAAAAGTGAAGCTTCTGAGTAAGCAAGACTCTGTAAAAATGACAATTTTGGTAACTGTGAGGGTTTAAAAAGTGGTTATTCAACATGAGGCCCGATCCAAATGACATTTTGAACCATTTTTGGTAGAGTCCATAAAATCAATTTTATAATGAAAAACGATGACCCCGGACCTGTGGTAAATAAATAAATAAATAATACCTCTCTTTTTGACTAGACATATATCATAACAGATAGCTCAATAAATAAGAGTCAAGATTCGAGGTAGTAGGAGTTTTGCAGGTTTATTACAGCATAAAGGACAGGAACAGGACAACCTGCATAGGAATAGGATAGCAGGGCCCAGCAGCTGCTGGGGCTGGATCTGGGATGAGCGCGCTGGCTTTTAATAACAATACATGAGCATATATACATAACGCAAACACATAGCATTACATTGCAGTAGGCGTAGCAGTGGGTGGAGTAGAAGGTGTGACGCGTAGCAGTCGCGAAAGATAAGGGCGAAAGTAGGTGTAACTGGGCGTATACATAGACATGTGATGCAAACATAACAGAATATGTCATGAATGGGGCGGAAACCATGGAGGGGGCTACCTAAGGAGCCGGGACCTCTAACCTGATGGTGCGCGCAAACTAGCAATGACGTATCACTAGGAGAAGCTGGGGGCTTCGAACTCTGTGCTAGGAGCAGAGACTGAAGTCTGGAGAGTCAGGGCGACATGTACCTAAACAGTATCTAGTATCTGATGTTTAGAGAACATGTTGATATAAACTAGAAGTTAGGAGGGGAAAGGCTAACTTGATTCTAAGACTGGACCATGCATTATTCTACATGTAGTGCGTGATGAAGAATATTAAATGACCATTAAATGCAGTATTTCTCTAACGTGGAGACGTGAAGGCTAGACAATGACGGAAACTATTGATGCAGTTCAGTAGCTTAGGAATGCAGAGAAGGAGGACTGAACTGATAACTGGAATCATAACATATTCTTGGCAGACTCAGAGACTGAGCCAGGCTGGGCCGGGCACTGCGAGGCAGGAAGTAAGTGAAGGGTCGAGGATACAGGTGGGGGCTGTATCGCTCCTCAGCGAGGCTTCAGGAGACAGGAGCTGAATCTGGTGTCCAGGCCCTTTTGAGGCCTAGAAACGGGGACTTTATAATAGAATAACGTGCACACTGAGAAACGTGGCAACGTAGCTTTACATAGGCCTGATATTCGTAGTATTCACGAGGACTGGAAACTGGCATACTAGAGGTGGACACAACTGTAATTGCGTCATTAATCGAACATGGGGAATGCATATGCATATTTAATCATGCACACATAACATATGATGGATGACACGTAGGGACACAGAACATGGCAAAATTTGCTTTTCCACATTCCCTCCTTGTCACTACGTTTCCATCAGGAAACATCAATTTTCATAATACCATCTATCATTTCATACAGTATCATTTGCTCGTCTCGAATTATTCTGGAACGGGATTTAGAACGGGGCTTGGGACTAGGAATACAAGAGGTAGCACAAATGCCGCAAATCGCAGGGCCACATTGTATACAGAGGCAGCAGCTGAATATGATCGCTACTGCAATACCTAGAAAGGACAATATTTTCCATCCCCATGTGGAAATTATATTCCAGAACCAACCGGACCATGTCCAGGTGCCTGGATCTTGGTGTAACAGATGGGCAATTTTATGGAGTCTGGTTATAGCTGAATAAACAGACGGCGCGTTATTTGGAATGAAAATGCAGCAACTAGATCCGATGACTCTACAGGCCCCGCCCCTATCGGCCAGTATGACGTCAAGGACGAGACGATTCTGTAAAACGACAAATCTCATGGCAGATTGCTCTTCAGTTAAGTTACCTAGAGCAGAGGCAGTCTCATTTACTACAGCTTCGAGGGTTCTGGTTAACCTACGGATCAGTTTACTATTCTGGATAGGTCCTATAAAGAAAAAGAAACCTCTATTGAAATCTGTATACTGTTCTAGAGCAGTTTCAGTATAATCGACAATTGGGGACTCCCTTCTATGTCTAATGTGTACTAGATGTGTGTTTCTATGGTAATCAGGTGGGGCTAGAAAAACTGGTGGCAGTAGGAAGGCAATGTAACAGGTTCCCTCCCAATCGAGGGGCAGACGAACATATGCGGTTTGACCACAAATAAAATAAGAATGACGTGAAGCTTTAAAGATAGATTTCCCACTGTCACTATACTTGACAATAGTAGTACAATCACTGTGTCCTACGTGTACGGAACCATAATTTCGGACACATAATTCGCCTTTGACTGGTAGTACTGAAATAGCAGGTAAGTCTGGAGTAGTATCAGACTGAACATTCAGGACCATGAAATTCGAAGAATAGTTACCTAAATTATACACTTCATTTTCTAGATCTAAACCTGTTCTGTGGGGAAGACCTTGCTTGTCTGGAAAACATGTACTGTTAAGAAAAAACATATCTGTTGAGGATGACGTTAACGTGGACCATGCTCCACACGAACCATTATGTGAGAATGGATAAGGAAAAAGTGGCAGAACTCCCTTCGGTGTCTGGAAAGGGGGGAGTCGACCACACACCCAACAATTAGTGGCATTGCTGGTCTGGTGTGAGTAATGTAACATGCGGATGAATGAGTTATTTCGCATGGCGAGGCGGTAAGACAGTTCATGGGGAGGCAGATCACTAAACGTGTGCTCTACTGTAGCATTAGCAGACTTATTTACATGAAGAACTGGGAGATACAAGAAAAATGCATAACTGGTGCAGGAAATCATAATGCTGAGAAACAATATGAAACATAGAAAAATGATACATCGGATTGAGTTTTGACTAACTCTCTCACTATGGGGGTCTATTTTATACATGTCAGAAACAGTCTAACCGTTTCACCTAGGGGAGGACTTGGACAATCAAACTGACTGACTTATTTTACTAGACCGGAGTTTTAGCTTGTACTCCTGTTGCGGAGTTTTCTCTAACAGGGGAGGGGTTGTAGCAATGTCTTTTGCGGGACAGTCCTTGAGAACAATGCTTTGGCAATCCTTCAAATCCTGGGAAATGTTCTTTAAGATGGGTTTCAGTCCATTAAACAGTTTAATATGAGAAAGGTGTACCCAGCCTTTGCGTCCTTCCAACTTCACGGCTGTACGGGTGGTGAGGAGGACCTGTCGGGGCTCTTTCCAACGAGGCTCCAGCGGACTTGATCTGTCAAAGTTGCGGACCATCACCATGGATCCTGGAACGATTTCATGCGGTGCCACCTCGGTATTGTCTGGAAATGCGGCGGCAACCTGTGAACGACATGAGTTGAGGGCAGACATCAAGGAAGCTAGGTAATCTGTCAGCATATTACTTGAAACATCGGTAATACTTCGGGGTCTAGGAGTACCCCACATATTCGGGGGGCGGCCGAAAACGACCTCATACGGGGACAGACCTGATCTGGAATGTGCGACCATGCGCATATAAAATAAAGCGACTGGCAGAGCTACTAGCCAGTCCACACCTTTCTCTTTACACACTTTTGCAATTCGGATTTTCAGGGTCTGGTTATGTCTCTCAACGAGACCGGCTGCTTCAGGATGGCGTACACAATGAAACTTCCACTGGTACCCTAGCAAAAGGGAAACATGCTTCATCAACTCAGATGAGAATGGCTGACCGTTGTCAGAATATACGACTCTAGGGAGTCCATAACGGGGGAAGAACTCACAAACCAACTGCTTGGCAGTGGTCGCGGCTGTGTAATCTGGGACTGGATATGCTTCTGTCCACCTGGACAAAGCGCATACAACTACAAGGACATACTTGAAACCTCGACATCGCTCCATCTGAATATAATCCATCTGGAGGACTTCAAAAGGGTGGTCAGGGGGCTGGAATCCACCTTGTTCCACCGGGACACTTTTACCTGGATTAAACTGACAACATATCATACAGGTACGGACTTTCTGCTTGGCTGCAGCTCGTAAATGCTTGTTGAACCAAATGTTCTGGATACTGTCTAACATAGCTTTTTCTCCTAAATGTGCTGGACTATGTGCGGTATTAATAATGACTTGAACCATAGAGTCGGGGAGAAACCATGTGGCTCTACCCTTCGTTAACCATCCTTGATCTGTCTGAACCCCTCCTTGTTCGGACCATTTCTTGATTTCTTCGGGAGTAGCATGTAACTGGATATCTATGACATCTTGTGTAGGGTCCTTAACTGTCATACATGTAGTCGGATCTGGAGTATGTGTCTGTGTCGGATTAACTTGAAAGTCTGGAGTCTGTGCTGTAAGCTTGGCTGTGCGATCTGCTAGATCATTACCTTGAGAAATGGTGTCAGTAACTTTCGTATGTGCTTTGCACTTCATGATAGCGATAGATGTCGGTAAGTGTATGGCATCTAACAGAGCTTGAATAAGGAGACCATGCTGAATCTTGGTTCCATGAGAAGTCATGAAACCTCTCTCCTGCCAGAGCACTCCGAAGTCGTGTACAACTCCAAATGCGTAACGTGAATCTGTGTAAACATTAACTTTCAAGTTCTTGGCGTGTATGCAGGCTTGTGTCAGAGCGACTAGCTCTGCTGCTTGAGCGGACAGGGTATCAATACGGTGTGTTTCAATAACTTCGGTGTCAGTAGTCACTGCATACGCGGCGACTAGTTCTCCTGTACTAGTTCTCATACATGAACCATCCACATAAAGTGTCAGGTCGGGGTCTGGTAACGGAGTATCTGTCAGATCTTGTCTTGGCTTTGTCGTAATGTTAACTACTTCCACACAGTCATGTGTGGTTGGATTTGAAGTAACTGATGGTAATAATGTAGCAGGATTCAGGATGTTGCAGCGTCTGATTTCTATGTGTGGCTGGAACAGTGTCAATTCATAACCTGTTAAACGTGCAATTGTCAAGTGTTGAGTTTGTGTTCGGTTTAAAAGAACCTCCACAGAGTGTGGAACTTGTACTGTCAAGGAGTGTCCTAAGACTATGGAATCACTTTGTCTGATAGCTAGTGCTGTGGCTGCAACTGACTTGAGGCACGCAGGCAGAGCCTGGGCTACAGGATCTAATGTGCTCGAAAAATAAGCACAGGGCTTGTATTGTCCTGCTTGATCTTGTGTGAGAACAGATAATGCTGTACCTTCACGTTCAGTAACGAAAAGTGTAAAAGGCTTACTGTAGTTCGGTGTCGCTAGAACTGGAGCTTGGCATAGGGCTTTCTTTAACTCATTGAAACTAAGTGTATGTTCAGATGTCCAAGGGAGGACAGTCGATACGGCTGCCTCCTGTGTCGTTAACTGTATCAGTGGTTTGGCTAGAAATGCATACTGAGGAATCCATTGTCTGCAGTAAGAAGTAAGGCCGATAAAAGCACGTACCTCCTTCTGGGTCTTGGGCTGAGGAAGACTCGCTATTAACTGGATACGGTCTGGTGTCAACTGCCTACCCCTCTTGGACAGTAAGTGTCCTAAGTAGACCACTTGCTGGACACAGAATTGAAGCTTAGAAGGGGACACCTTGTGCCCCATCTCGGCTAGGAAATACAAAACTGTAAGGGATGCTCGCTCGCAAGCACGTTCAGAACGGGCTGTGATCAGTAGATCATCGACATACTGGAGCAGGGCAGTGTCAGTTGGCATGTGAATGTTGTCTAGTTGTCTCTTAAGTGCTTGACTGTAAATACTAGGACTTTCTGTGAAACCTTGAGGAGCTCGTGTGAACATATAGCTCCTTCCATTTAAACAAAATCCGAAAAGGAACTGGCTGTCTGGATGAATAGGAACACTGAAAAATGCGTTCTTGAGGTCTATGACAGTGAAGAACGTGGCTTCGGAATCAATGGCCGTCAATAGGGAAGAGATGTCTGGGACAACTGGGTACTGCGGAATAATACATTTATTAAGCTCTCGTAGGTCAATCACTAATCGATATACTGGGGGTGCATTTGGATCAGTACGTTTCATGACTGGAATGATCGGAGAATTACATACATTGGAGTCAGTTTCTACAACCACTCCTTGAGCCATGAGCTCGTCAATAATTTTGGATAAGGCTGCTACAGCCTCAGGTGGCAATCTGTACTGTCTGATTCGTGGTAACACTACACCTGGCTTGAGAGTCACACGATAGGGTGTGATTTGCATGTAACCTACATCAGTTGGACCTTGCGCCCATAAATGCTGCGGAACATTAGACAGTCTTGAATCAAAATCTCGTAATACATAGTGACCCTTAAAGTCACGTAGGAACAATCGTATTCCCTCTGGGGAACAGCATATAACTGCACCTAACTCTTTCAGTGTCTTAATGCCTAATAGATTTTCTGGACATGACTTAGTAAGTAACAGATCAGTAGTGCGGGACAATGGACCTACTTCTAGAGTAACTGGCTTTGAAATCTCATTTACGATAGGTTTTCCTGAAAATCCAAGGGAAACATTTCTTGAGCCTGAGAGCGGAGCCCCTGGAACTTCGGCGTGACTAATTGTGGTCCTACTTGCCCCTGTATCAATCAAAAACTTTCTGTCTTTCCCTAATACTTGACTGTGAACATAGGGACCTTCTTGATCTACAGGTATCTCGATGAGAGGCAAGCCTACCTCCCTCTCTAGGCTGTTTCATGAATACTGCTGGTACTCTGGATACTCAGACTGTGCATACTGGTACATCTGCTGTGTAACGTGCTGTGTTGCAGCTATAGGCTGCGGTACGGTAACTGTCTGTGGTGCATTCTGTGGCTGAGGAATCTGTGAAACTTGTTCTTGTCTAGGCGGACGTGGTCTTTCTTTAGTCTTACCAGTAGCTATGTTGTGTTTCAGAACTGCACACTCGTTTATAAAATGACCTGGCTGTTTACAATAATTGCAGTTCCCTTTAACGGGAGCTGCAGGATGACTGGCTTGATTCGGACCCCTCTTCTGACTGTCTTGAGGAACAGATTGTGCAACTAGTACTTTCATTTTCGTATCTTTCATACGTTTTCTCTCGTGTTCTTGTTCTTCTCTGATTCTATTCTGGTGGTATTGAAGCATCTGCAACATCTGGGACGGGGTATTAGCTTGCCAGGTACTTTCGACTTTCAAAACTCGATTTTTAATTTGTGGGCTTGAATTCTCGACTAATTTAGTAACAAAAAGGTGAGGGTATGACTCACTACTTGTCTTGAGGCCACTGTTGATGCTGAAACATTTTTCAAATCTAGAATAAAAATCACTAATATCCTCATCTTGCTTCTGTTTACAGGCTGAGATTGCATCCCAGTCTTCTTTTCTAGTTGTCAATAATCTGGGTAAAACTTGTATTAATAATTCTGGTAATTCTTTACATTTATCTCCAAGACCGGTACCTGGTACTCGTGCCTTATCTTCAGCTTCTAGAACTGCCCAATCGATCTTTTTCTCTCCCACCTCCCATTCTTTTTCCTTGAGCTTCTCATACACCCCTGCGGGCAGCAGAACCTTTAGCATTTTGATTATATCTGGATATGTGTATTCTCCCATACGGAGCATGTCTTTTAATTCTCTATGGAACCCTGCTGGATCTTTGTCATGACAGGGAATTAATTTCTTCATCTCGAGGAGTTCCATCTTTGTAATCGGAGTGTAAACAAACACTCGTTCTAGTTCGCCACCCGTTCCTCTGACTGGGTGGACTTCTCGTAACGGATTCTGTCTCTCTATGTAAAAGGGTTTACTTTCTGGGGGTGAGACATGAACGAAATGCGGGTTCAGAAACGTTCTATATTTGTGACGCTGTTCTAGAATGACACTAATTAAATCGGTACCTAGACCTTTCCATCTATACTGGAGTAACTCGTTCAGGATATCATGTAACGGGCCTGGATCAGAGTGCTGACCCTCATACAAAGTAATGAGGTGCTGAATCATATACATACCCGCCAGTCGTTGTTCGGCTGGGGGCATTTTCAGAAACATTTGTGCCACTATTTCGTCTGGAAAAGTGGTAGAATCAGTAATCCATCGGACTGCTGATCGGGCTAGTTCTTGTTCATGCATGGTACTTAACTCACTGTAACCGATTCGTGATTTCAGAATGTGATCGGTAGCTTGGAATACTTGTTCTAGAGAACCTCGTTCTGGTGCTGGAGAATGAAAAATAGACTTGTGTTCTAGACGTAAATGGCGATCTGGAAATCTAGATTTTCCTACATACGCTATTCTGGCGGGATTCTCGTCCTCTACCTCTTCAGTATCAGAGTTACTTTCTTTCTCGCTTACTTGTGCTGCTTTACGCTGTTCGTGTATCTTTATTATTTCTCTACGGATTTTCTTGTACATACTCTCCATAGCACCGACGGTCTTGTGCTTACCCTCGGCTATATTATCACTCCACCTTGTCAGGGTTTTCATTTCAGCCGGATCTTTAGACGGGTAATCTTGTTCTCTTATTAGACAATTGATCAGAAACTTTAATATCATGAGCTGGATCTCGGCTTTCCTTTGAGACATGGCCTCGCTAATACTTTCTGGATCATCCCCTGTACGGATGAAACGATATATTCTGTCTAGATCTTCTTTCATATTCGGTAAGGTGACTAGATACTCGGCCACCTTTCTTACGCGGAATGAATATAAAACCATATTATCCTCGCCTGGGACTGGATCATAGCCGCATTCGGCAAGGGATTTTCTTATTTCTGCTACAGTCTGATGTCTAGGCGTACGCTGTGACGCTTGTGCATGTAATTCGGCTGTCGTTAAACGCTTGTGTGGCGGCGGGGTTTGAGGAGTACCTCCCCCTGCGGCCCCTAAACTAGAGTCGTCTACTGAGGCTCTTCGTCCTGGCAGAGTGGGAAATGGAAATGTAGGCTGGACTTGTATGGCGGGCTGGACCGGGGGTACCGTAACAGGTACTCCGGTGTCTGGAGGAGCGGGGAGTGCCTGATTTACAGGGACTGGCGGAGCGCGAACAGGATTTGCATATTCTGGGACTGTGTCGTCCAAATAGGACGAAATAAAAATATCAGCTGCGGTCTGTTTGTGACGTAGTTTGGTCGGAACTAATGGTGGCGGGAAATTACTGGATGCCTCTGGGGTCGCTTTTGGCAAGCCCTCGGCAAGGAGAGGATACATACCCCTAATAAGGGCATGCCTCTGTCTGTCTGACTGTTCGGCTTTGACTTGTTCACCTATCTCGATTAGTGCTTTTTCTTGTGCTCGTTCTAAGGATTCTCTACTTAATTCTGACTTTCTGATTTCCTTTTCAGTTCTTTTATGAGCTTCTTTGCGCCATAACTCGATGGCATCTTTCTGTGACTGTCTGGCTTTCTTTTTCCATAATGCTTCTTCTACTCGCATGATGCATTCGGCATCCCATGTACCCGATACGGGCCATCTATACTTTTCTTCTAACTGTTTGGTATACTCTACCCATAAATCTAGATACAGTATGGCGCTTATGCCATGCTTCTGATACATAAAATAACCTGGACTGTCCCTAGGCGGAACTGGAACTGCTGCTTCCAGCAGACCCTTTCTGGTTTTTAACCACTTGGCTGCTAAGGGGTGTGCATGTAGGTCCATTGACTTTCCATTGAAATCAATGGGCCCTACATGACGAGTTACCCTTGTCATTAGCACTGAAGGGGTTAACTGACGTAATTTCGAAAAGAGCGGCATGACTGAACTATAATCTAGACACAATACAATACACAATAAACACGATACTTATTCCCCATTCATACCACGACATTAAAATACATGAAGAACATTTAAAAATAACAGTTCGAACAGAGTACTACCTGGAATACGGAACACAAAATACATGAATTTTCTCGAGAACAGAACTGACTAGAACAGGAACTAGATGCACTGCTGAAACAGTACGAAACTTACCGGTCTCATACAGAGACACGTCAGGACCCGTATCCACCGAAGTGGACACTTCGTTTGTGAGTCTGTGTACCACCAACCCACGGACCAGAGTCAATTTAGATTGACCCTGTCTAGATACTACCCCAGTAATGGTACTCACCGGGCAGCAAGAACGGAAGGCCTCGGACTGGACTGGACTGCTACGACGACGGACGACGAACTTCGGACTTCAGTTACGGGTGGGCCTCCGGATACCTCGGACCTTGGACTCTTGGCTTGGGCTCTGGTCGGGACTCGCCGCGTTCCTCCACCGTCTCGTTTGGATGCTGGACCGCCTCCTCCGTCTCCTCCGTGGGCCTGAGGGATACTTGAGGCAGAAATATCTGCCGGTGCACAGAAGAGTTCCGTCACGACTGCAGAGGGTCAGGGGGTCGGCGTGGCTTCACCGACGCGTGGGGAAAGGGCAAGTCCCTATTCGGGCGCCATTATGTGGTAAATAAATAAATAATACCTCTCTTTTTGACTAGACATATATCATAACAGATAGCTCAATAAATAAGAGTCAAGATTCGAGGTAGTAGGAGTTTTGCAGGTTTATTACAGCATAAAGGACAGGAACAGGACAACCTGCATAGGAATAGGATAGCAGGGCCCAGCAGCTGCTGGGGCTGGATCTGGGATGAGCGCGCTGGCTTTTAATAACAATACATGAGCATATATACATAACGCAAACACATAGCATTACATTGCAGTAGGCGTAGCAGTGGGTGGAGTAGAAGGTGTGACGCGTAGCAGTCGCGAAAGATAAGGGCGAAAGTAGGTGTAACTGGGCGTATACATAGACATGTGATGCAAACATAACAGAATATGTCATGAATGGGGCGGAAACCATGGAGGGGGCTACCTAAGGAGCCGGGACCTCTAACCTGATGGTGCGCGCAAACTAGCAATGACGTATCACTAGGAGAAGCTGGGGGCTTCGAACTCTGTGCTAGGAGCAGAGACTGAAGTCTGGAGAGTCAGGGCGACATGTACCTAAACAGTATCTAGTATCTGATGTTTAGAGAACATGTTGATATAAACTAGAAGTTAGGAGGGGAAAGGCTAACTTGATTCTAAGACTGGACCATGCATTATTCTACATGTAGTGCGTGATGAAGAATATTAAATGACCATTAAATGCAGTATTTCTCTAACGTGGAGACGTGAAGGCTAGACAATGACGGAAACTATTGATGCAGTTCAGTAGCTTAGGAATGCAGAGAAGGAGGACTGAACTGATAACTGGAATCATAACATATTCTTGGCAGACTCAGAGACTGAGCCAGGCTGGGCCGGGCACTGCGAGGCAGGAAGTAAGTGAAGGGTCGAGGATACAGGTGGGGGCTGTATCGCTCCTCAGCGAGGCTTCAGGAGACAGGAGCTGAATCTGGTGTCCAGGCCCTTTTGAGGCCTAGAAACGGGGACTTTATAATAGAATAACGTGCACACTGAGAAACGTGGCAACGTAGCTTTACATAGGCCTGATATTCGTAGTATTCACGAGGACTGGAAACTGGCATACTAGAGGTGGACACAACTGTAATTGCGTCATTAATCGAACATGGGGAATGCATATGCATATTTAATCATGCACACATAACATATGATGGATGACACGTAGGGACACAGAACATGGCAACATTTACTTTTCCACAGACCAGTCGAACGTACAAAAAAAAAAAAAAAATGAAATACATTTTTTTTTAAATAAAACATTTAAAAAAAATTAAGAAAAAAAAAAAAAAAATATTGCATAAAAAAATAAAAAAAGTAAATAAATGAAAAAATAAAATAAAAAAAGATGAAATTTTAACATTTAATCTTTTGACTTTAAATTACTGTTGGATGTGAATTATTAATTTTTCAACTGAAATAAGTGTGTTTAAAGTGATTTCTGTGCCTTAAATTGGTCAAAAGTGAAGCTTCTGAGTAAGCAAAACTCTGTAAATATAACAATTTTGGTAACTTTGAGGGTTTAAAAAGTGGTTATTCAACATGAGGCCCGATCCAAATGACATTTGGAATCATTTTAGGTAGAGTCTATAAAATCAGTTTTATGATGAAAATCAATGACCCCGGACCAGTCGAACGTACAAAAATAAAAAAATTAAAAATAAAAAATAAATAAAAAAAATGATGACATTTTAACATTTAATCTTTTGACTTTAAATTACTGTTGGATGTGAATTATTACTTTTTCAACTAAAATAAGTGTGTTTAAAGAGATTTGTGTCCCTGAAATTGGTCAAAAGTGAAGCTTCTGAGTAAGCAAAACTCTGTAAAAATGACAATTTTGGTAACTGTGAGGGTTTAAAAAGTGGTTATTCAACATGAGGCCCGATCCAAATGACATTTTGAATCATTTTTGGTAGAGTCCATAAAATCAATTTTTTGATGAAAAAGATGACCCCGGACAAGTCGAACGTACAAAACAAAAAAAAAATATATATATATAAATAAAAAAATAAAACATTTAACAAAAATTTAAAAAATTTAAAAAAAATAAATAAAAAAATTTTCATTTAAAAAAAAATAAAAATAAAAAAATAAAATGATGAAATTTTAACATTTAATCTTTTGACTTTAAATTACTGTTGGATGTGAAATATTACTTTTTCAACTAAAATAAGTGTGTTTAAAGTGATTTCTGTGCCTGAAATTGGTCAAAAGTGAAGCTTCTGAGTAAGCAAAACTCTGTAAAAATGACAATTTTGGTAACTGTGAGGGTTTAAAAAGTGGTTATTCAACATGAGGCGCGATCCAAATGACATTTTGAATCATTTTTGGTAGAGTCCATAAAATCAATTTTATGATGAAAAACGATGACCCCGGACCAGTCGAACATACAAAAATAAAAAAAAAATAAAAATTAATAAATAAATAAATAAAACATTTAAAATAAATTGACAAAATATTTTTTTTTTTTTTAAATTACATTAAAAAATAAATAAATAAATAAATAAATAAAAAAATAAAAAAAAAAAAGATGAAATTTTAACATTTAATCTTTTGACTTTAAATTACTGTTGGATGTGAAATATTACTTTTTCAACTAAAATAAGTGTGTTTCAAGTGATTTCTGTGCCTGAAATTGGTCAAAAGTGAAGCTTCTGAGTAGCAAAACTCTGTAAAAATGACAATTTTGGTAACTGTGAGGGTTTAAAAAGTGGTTATTCAACATGAGGCCCGATCCAAATGACATTTTGAATCATTTTTGGTAGAGTCCATAAAATCAATTTTATGATGAAAAACAATGACCCCGGACCAGTCGAACGTACAAAAAAAAATAAAAAAAAATAAAAAAAAATAAATAAAAAAAACAATTAAAAAAAATTTACAAAATTAAAAAAAAATTAAAAAAAAATTTAATTTAAAAAAAAATTAAAATAAAAAAATCAAAAGATGAAATTTTAACATTTAATCTTTTGACTTTAAATTACTGTTGGATGTGAAATATTACTTTTTCAACTAAAATAAGTGTGTTTAAAGTCATTTCTGTGCCTGAAATTGGTCAAAATTGAAGCTTTTGAGTAAGCGAAAACTCAGTAAAAATGGCAATTTTGGTCACTGTGAGGGTTTAAAAAGTGGTTATTAAACATGAGGCCCGATCCAAATGACATTTTGAATCATTTTTGGTAGAGTCCAAAAAATCAATTTTCTGATGAAAAACGATGACCCCGGACCTGTCGAACTTTCAAAAAATTGTCAATATTGATGAAAATTTAACATTTAATCTTTTGACTTTAAATGATGGTTGGATGTGAATTATTACTTTTTCAACTAAAATAAGTGTGTTTAAAGCCATTTCTGTGCCTGAAATTGGTCAAAATTGAAGCTTTTGAGTAAGCGAAAACTCTGTAAAAATGGCAATTTTGGTCACTGTGAGGGTTTAAAAAGTGGTTATTCAACATGAGGCCCGATCCAAATGACATTTTGAATCATTTTTGGTAGAGTCCAAAAAATCAATTTTCTGATGAAAAACGATGACCCTGGACCTGTCGAACTTTCAAAAAAGTGGTCAATATTGATGAAATTTTAACATTTAATCTTTTGACTTTAAATGACGGTTGGATGTGAAATATTACTTTTTCAACTAAAATAAGTGTGTTTAAAGTCATTTCTGTGCCTGAAATTGGTCAAAAGTGAAGCTTCTGAGTAAGCAAAACTCTGTAAAAATGACAATTTTGGTAACTGTGAGGGTTAAAAAGTGGTTATTCAACATGAGGCGCGATCCAAATGACATTTTGAATCATTTTTGGTAGAGTCCATAAAATCAATTTTATGATGAAAAACGATGACCCCGGACCAGTCGAACGTACAAAAATAAAAAAATAAACAAATAAAAATACATTTAAAAAAATTTAACTAAATAAAAAAATTAAATAAAAAAATTTTAAATTAAAAAAAATTAAAAAAAATTTAAAAAATTAAAAAAAATAAAAAAAGATGAAATTTTAACATTTAATCTTTTGACTTTAAATTACTGTTGGATGTGAAATATTACTTTTTCAACTAAAATAAGTGTGTTTAAAGTGATTTCTGTACCTGAAATTGGTCAAAAGTGAAGCTTCTGAGTAAGCAAAACTCTGTAAAAATGACAATTTTGGTAACTGTGAGGGTTTAAAAAGTGGTTATTCAACATGAGGCCCGCTCCAAATGACATTTTGAATCATTTTTGGTAGAGTCCATAAAATCAATTTTATGATGAAAAACGATGACCCTGGACCAGTCGAACGTACAAAAATAAATAAATAAATAAATAAAAATACAAAAATAAAACATTTTAAAAAAATTAACAAAAAAAAAAAAAAAAAAAATGACATAAAAAAAATTAATAAATGAATAAATAAATAAATAAATAAAAAAATAAAATAAAAAAACATGAAATTTTAACATTGAATCTTTTGACTTTAAATTACTGTTGGATGTGAAATATTACTTTTTCAACTAAAATAAGTATGTTTAAAGTGATTTCTGTGCCTGAAATTGGTCAAAAGTGAAGCTTCTGAGTAAGCAAAACTCTGTAAAAATGATAATTTTGGTAACTGTGAGGGTTTAAAAAGTGGTTATTCAACATGAGGCCCGATCCAAATGACATTTTGAACCATTTTTGGTAGAGTCCATAAAATCAATTTTATGATGAAAAACGATGACCCCGGACCAGTCGAACGTACAAAAATAAAAAAAAATGAAAAAATAAAAAAATTTAAATAAAACATTTAAAAAAAATTTAACTAAATTAAAAAAAAATATATATATATTGCATAAAAAATAACAAAAATAAATAAGTTAATAAATTAAAAAATAAAATAAAAAAAGATGAAATTTTAACATTTAATCTTTTGACTTTAAATTACTGTTGGATGTGAAATATTACTTTTTCAACTAAAATAAGTGTGTTTAAAGTGATTTCTGTGCCTGAAATTGGTCAAAAGTGAAGCTTCTGAGTAAGCAAAACTCTGTAAAAATGACAATTTTGGTAACTGTGAGGGTTTAAAACGTGGTTATTCAACATGAGGCCCACTCCAAATGACATTTTGAAACATTTTTGGTAGAGTCCATAAAATCAATTTTATGATGAAAAACGATGACCCCGGACCAGTCGAACGTACAAAAAAAAAAAAAAACATTTAAAAAAACATTAACAAAATTAAAAAAAATATTACAAATAATTACATAAAAAAATTAATAAATGAATAAATAAATAAATAAAAAAATAAAATAAAAAAAAGATGAAATTTTAACATTTAATCTTTTGACTTTAAATTACTGTTGGATGTGAAATATTACTTTTTCAACTATAATAAGTGTGTTTAAAGTGATTTCTGTGCCTGACATTGGTCAAAAGTGAAGCTTCTGAGTAAGCAAAACTCTGTAAAAATGAAAATTTTGGTAACTGTGAGGGTTTAAAAAGTGGTTATTCAACATGAGGCCCACTATTTTGAAACATTTTTGGTAGAGTCCATAAAATCAATTTTATGATGAAAAACGATGACCCCGGACCAGTCGAACGTACAAAAATCAAAAAATCAAAAAATAAAAATACATTTACATTTTTTTTAACTAAATAAACAAAATTAAATAAAAAAAATTAAATTAAAAAATAATAAATAAAATAAAAAATAAAAAAATAAAAAAAGATGAAATTTTAACATTTAATCTTTTGACTTTAAATTACTGTTGTATGTGAAATATTACTTTTTCAACTAAAATAAGTGTGTTTAAAGTGATTTCTGTACCTGAAATTGGTCAAAAGTGAAGCTTCTGAGTAAGCAAAACTCTGTAAAAATGACAATTTTGGTAACTGTGAGGGTTTAAAAAGTGGTTATTCAACATGAGGCCCGCTCCAAATGACATTTTGAATCATTTTTGGTAGAGTCCATAAAATCAATTTTATGATGAAAAACGATGACCCCGGATCAGTCGAACGTACAAAAATAAAAAAATAATAAAAAAATAATAACATTTAAAAAAAATTAACAAAAAAAAAAAATATTTAAAAAAATTTACAAATAAAAAAAAAGATGAAATTTTAACATTTAATCTTTTGACTTTAAATTACTGTTGGATCTGAAATATTACTTTTTCATCTAAAATAAGTGTGTTTCAAGTGATTTCTGTGCCTGAAATTGGTCAAAAGTGAAGCTTCTGAGTAAGCAAAACTCTGTAAAAATTACAATTTTGGTAACTGTGAGGGTTTAAAAAGTGGTTATTCAACATGAGGCCCGATCCAAATGACATTTTGAACCATTTTTGGTAGAATCCATAAAATCAATTTTATGATGAAAAACGATGACCCCGGACCAGTCGAACGTACAAAAATAAAAAAATGAAATAAAAAAAAATTAAAATAAAACATTTAAAAAAAATTTTACAAAAAAAAAAAAAAAAGAAAATATTGCATACAAAAAATAAAATAAATAAATAAGTAAATAAATAAAAAAATAAAATAAAAAAAGATGAAATTTTAACATTTAATCTTTTGACTTTAAATTACTGTTGGATGTGAAATATTACTTTTTCAACTAAAATTGCTAAACAGCCCTGTGGCAGGGGGCTGTCACGCAACTGCTGGTGCGCTGCCTTTATTATTTTCTGGATATCTCTGCTGACTACGAGCAGGTATTTTAAATCACTCTGGTCCTGCTAATCGCTAGCAGCGACCTCTATTATTTTAACTTCCTACCTTTCTCCGCTGAATACAAGCGGGGTTGCTCTTCTCCTGATAACACCGCCTCCCGCGTGGTGCCTGGCCGCCGGCTGTGGTCGCCCCGCCTAACGGGCTTCCCAGCGGCCGCCATCTTGTAACGGGTTGGCTCGAGCTAGAGCCTCGCCACACCCCCTCGCCATCCTCCTATTTTAGGTCCGCTCCCCTCGCTCCCCTGTGATTGCTAAACAGCCCTGTGGCAGGGGGCTGTCACGCAACTGCTGGTGCGCTGCCTTTATTATTTTCTGGATATCTCTGCTGACTACGAGCAGGTATTTTAAATCACTCTGGTCCTGCTAATCGCTAGCAGCGACCTCTATTATTTTAACTTCCTACCTTTCTCCGCTGAATACAAGCGGGGTTGCTCTTCTCCTGATAACACCGCCTCCGGCGTGGTGCCTGGCCGCCGGCTGTGGTCGCCCCGCCTAACGGGCTTCCCAGCGGCCGCCATCTTGTAACGGGTTGGCTCAAGCTAGAGCCTCGCCACACCCCCTCGCTATCCTCCTATTTTAGGTCCCCTCCCCTCGCTCCCCTGTGATTGCTAAACAGCCCTGTGGCAGGGGGCTGTCACGCAACTGCTGGTGCGCTGCCTTTATTATTTTCTGGATATCTCTGCTGACTACGAGCAGGTATTTTAAATCACTCTGGTCCTGCTAATCGCTAGCAGCGACCTCTATTATTTTAACTTCCTACCTTTCTCCGCTGAATACAAGCGGGGTTGCTCTTCTCCTGATAACACCGCCTCCCGCGTGGTGCCTGGCCGCCGGCTGTGGTCGCCCCGCCTAACGGGCTTCCCAGCGGCCGCCATCTTGTAATGGGTTGGCTCGAGCTAGAGCCTCGCCACACCCCCTCGCCATCCTCCTATTTTAGGTCCCCTCCCCTTGCTCCCCTGTGATTGCTAAACAGCCCTGTGGCAGGGGGCTGTCACGCAACTGCTGGTGCGCTGCCTTTATTATTTTCTGGATATCTCTGCTGACTACGAGCAGGTATTTTAAATCACTCTGGTCCTGCTAATCGCTAGCAGCGACCTCTATTATTTTAACTTCCTACCTTTCTCCGCTGAATACAAGCGGGGTTGCTCTTCTCCTGATAACACCGCCTCCCGCGTGGTGCCTGGCCGCCGGCTGTGGTCGCCCCACCTAACGGGCTTCCCAGCGGCCGCCATCTTGTAACGGGTTGGCTCGAGCTAGAGCCTCGCCACACCCCCTCGCCATCCTCCTATTTTAACGGCCCCCATGTGTCAGCGCAGCGGACGAGCGCAGTGGGCGCGTCGTAGGCGCGCCGGAGTTGCGCCTGAGTTAAGCCCGTCTGCGCCCGTCCGCGGCCGACCGGGGCTAGGGGCGCCTCACTCTGTCCCTCTTCTCACGTACACCCGCGCATCACTCGTTGCATGTCATAACCCTGCGCTTCCCTCACCTGAGTCTGTTCCCAGGTTGGTCTCCTTAGGCCTGTTTACCACCCGCAGCTCTTTTCCCGAAATAACACGGCCATATTCTATCTCAAGGCCCCTGATCTCGGATTCCAGACCTGGTTCCCATTCATTGACAAAACCTCCCCATCATCCCCTCTCAGTCTTATATCTTAATACCCGGTCTCTGGTCAGTCATCAACTCGACATTTTTCATCTTCTGGAGTCAGAACAACCCGACATCTTATTTTTGACCGAGACCTGGTTAACTGATGATTCTGCCCCTGATATCTTGGCCGCCACCCCCCCCCCCCGGTTATCACATATTACAAGTTAATCGTGCCTCCGGCAAAGTCGGAGGGGGAGTTGCCGCTATCTTTAAGCACCCGATTCGCTTCTCCATAGTGCCCAATACCAGCATTCCTTCAGTAGACTGCCTGGTAATCCGACTGGAACTGCCAGGATCTTCTCTTATATGTGTTCTGACCTACCGTCCTCCCTCACCCATGCCCAACTTTCCTGCTCAGTTTGTGGACCTCATCGCCCAGCTCTCCATCAACAATTCTAACATATTGGTCTTAGGCGACTTTAATTACTGGCCTTTGGACCCCCACGAATCTCCCAGTTCATTAGCCTTTACGGACCTCATGTCAGGTCTGAATTGCACTCAGCATATTTATTCGCCCACGCACACAAAAGGGCACATCTTAGACCAGGTGTGGTCATCTGGCCTGGACATTTCAGCTCCCCTCATTCTGCCATGCTTATGGTCAGACCATTTTTTAATCACATTCACGTTAGGGATTCCCTGCCCCACCGTTAAGCCTCAAGAGACGAATTTCCTGGCTTGTAATTGGAATAGGTCAGATCTAAACACTTTCCACTCTATTCTCAGCTCCTCTGTTCCTTCTACCCCCGATCCACCTGCCTCTATTGACACCCAGTCACTAAACCTCACTCGCTGGCTCACCTCCGCTGCTGATGCAGTTGCTCCGCTAAAATTAGTCAGAGCCAGACGCTGCCACGATGCTCAAAGGTGGTTCACCGAGGACCTGAGAGCCCTTAAATTAGGCCTCCGCCAAGCAGAACGACGTTGGCGTCGAGGTTATTCCCTTGAGAATAAGGAGGTGTTTTCCTCTTTACTGAAAAATTATAAAATCGCCATAGCTCGTGCTAAATCCACTTATTTTTCCACTAAAATTATGGATTCTACAAATAAGTCGAAGGACATATTTGCCATTGTGGAAGAATTATCTAACCCAGCCAGACTCACATTAGGGCCACTTCCCTCCCAAACCCTGTGCGATTCCTTGAATATTTTTTTTATTGAAAAAATAGCAAAAATTAAATCCAGCATTGCTGCTCAAACCTTACCTGCTCATCCCCTAACCTCCGAGCCCTCTAAATATTCCAACCCTCACACGCTTACTGCTGTTCCCCCCATTCCGATGGCTATTTTTCTTTCGCTTCTGCACAAAATTTCTTCTGGCTCCCCTCGTGACTGCTGTCCTCCCTCGGTTCTTAGAGCAGCTTTCATCTCCTGTCCCGAGCCCCCTCTGGCCCTCATAAATAGCTCCCTGGTCACGGGGACTGTCCCTTGCTCCTTCAAACAAGCCGAGGTGGTTGCCATTTTAAAAAAACCCTCAGCAGACCCCTCCATTCTGAGCAACTACCGCCCTATATCCCCTCTCCCCTTCCTCAGTAAAGTTCTGGAATCGCACGTGACCCACACACTTAGCTGCTTCATTGAGGACTCGTGTGTCTTAGATTCTAAGCAGGCAGGGTTCAGACCTGCGCATTAAACGGAGGCCGTCATTCTCTCCGTGATGGACGAATTGCGCAGAGGGGCTGATGTTAACACCCGACAAGCCCTGGTCCTTCTGGACTTATCGGCCGCCTTCGACACGGTCGACCATGGGATCCTGGTCGACTGTGTCGAGGAGGCCGGCATCCGAGGGACCGCCCTCGACTGGGTTCAGTCCTTTTTGACGGGACGTCAACAAGCTGTCAGGCTGTCTCAGTTCTCGGCCACCCAGGTTGAGCTGTCCTGTGGTGTTCCTCAGGGCTCTTCATTATCCCCTCTTCTTTTTAATTTGTATTTAGCCCCGTTACTCCGTGCTCTCCGCGGGTTGAGCGTTATTGCGTTCAACTATGCGGATGATATCCAATTGATTTTTAATATTGATTCTTCTGAGGATTCTACCTCTATTTTTCAAAACACTCTTTGCTTCATCAGTGACTGGATGAGCTTAAATCACCTGAAGCTCAACCCCGACAAGACTGAACTAATTCTTGTCGGGGGGGGCTTCCAACCCATGGCAACCTTCCATCTGGCCTGCCAGTCTTGGAAGCTCTCCCTTTCCAGTCAACTCTGCCAAAAGTCCGGGTGTCATTATCAGCAACGATCTCTCAATGACTCCCCAGATTAGTGCAGTGGTGTCCGCCAGCCACTTCCAACTCAGGAAACTACAGAAAATATCCCGCCTTCTTACCATCGAAGCGCTTACGTTAGCACTCCTGGCGTTAGTGATCAGTCGACTCGACTATGCTAACGCGCTATACGTCGGTATTCCTGAGTACCAACAGAGAAGGCTCCAGCTGATACAAAATCAGGCTGCTCGCCTGATTTTTCACCAGCCTAGAGATCAGCACGTCCGTCCACTCTTGAAGAGTCTTCATTGGCTGCCGGTTTCCGCCCGCTGCCAATTCAAGTTAGGCTGTATTATTTTTAAGTCTCTCTCTGGTCTAGGTCCCTTTTTTATTTCCTCTCTTCTTCATTCTTACACTCCGTCCCGCAACTTACGTTCATCTCAAATGGCCCTGCTATCCGTCCCTAGGTTCAAGAGGAAAAAACACGGGGGCCTGAGGTTTTCTCTTCTGGCCCCATCCTTCTGGAACTCCCTTCCTCTTTCCCTCAGACTGGCACCTTCATACTCTGGCTTTAGATCACTTCTTAAAACCTTCCTTTTTACCATCTCGTATCCCTAGATTCTGTCTCCTCTTCATCTTTCTTCACCATGCCCCAGCACAGCGCCAAGAAACCTAATGGTGTTAGTCGCGCTTAATAAATTCTTTTCAAATCAAATCAAATCAAATAAAATAAGTGTGTTTAAAGTGATTTCTGTGCCTGAAATTGGTCAAAAGTGAAGCTTCTGAGTAAGCAAAACTCTGTAAAAATGACAATTTTGGTAACTGTGAGGGTTTAAAAAGTGGTTATTCAACATGAGGCCCACTCCAAATGACATTTTGAAACATTTTTGGTAGAGTCCATAAAATCAATTTTATGATGAAAAACGATGACCCCGGACCAGTCGAACGTACAAAAATAAATAAATAAATAAATAAAAATACAAAAATAAAACATTTTAAAAAAATTAACAAAATAAAAAAATAAAATAAAAAAATGACATTAAAAAAATTAATAAATGAATAAATAAATAAATAAATAAAAAAATAAAATAAAAAAAGATGAAATTTTAACATTGAATCTTTTGACTTTAAATTACTGTTGGATGTGAAATATTACTTTTTCAACTAAAATAAGTGTGTTTACAGTGATTTCTGTGCCTGAAATTGGTCAAAAGTGAAGCTTCTGAGTAAGCAAAACTCTGTAAAAATGACAATTTTGGTAACTGTGAGGGTTTAAAAAGTGGTTATTCAACATGAGGCCCGATCCAAATGACATTTTGAATCATTTTTGGTAGAGTCCATAAAATCAATTTTATGATGAAAAACAATGACCCCGGACCAGTCGAACGTACAAAAATAAAAAAATAAAAATAAAAAAAATAAAAATAAATAAAACATTTAAAATAAATTGACAAAATTAAAAAAAAATTTTTTTTTAAATTACATTAAAAAATAAATAAATAAATAAATAAATAAAAAAATAAAATAAAAAAAGATGAAATTTTAACATTTAATCTTTTGACTTTAAATTACTGTTGGATGTGAAATATTACTTTTTCAACTAAAATAGGTGTTTTAAGTGATTTCTGTGCCTGAAATTGGTCAAAAGTGAAGCTTCTGAGTAAGCAAAACTCTGTAAATATTACAATTTTGGTAACTGTGAGGGTTTAAAAAGTGGTTATTCAACATGAGGCCCGATCCAAATGACATTTTGAACCATTTTTGGTAGAGTCCATAAAATCAATTTTATGATGAAAAACGATGACCCCGGACCAGTCGAACGTACAAAAATAAAAAAAAATGAAATAAAAAAACAATTAAAATAAAACATTTAAAAAAAAATTAACTAAATAAAAAAAATATATATATATATTGCATAAAAAATAACAAAAATAAATAAGTTAATAAATTAAAAAATAAAATAAAAAAAGATGACATTTTAACATTTAATCTTTTGACTTTAAATTACTGTTGGAGGTAAAATATTACTTTTTCAACTAAAATAAGTGTGTTTAAAGTGATTTCTGTGCCTGAAATTGGTCAAAAGTGAAGCTTCTGAGTAAGCAAAACTCTGTAAAAATGACAATTTTGGTAACTGTGAGGGTTTAAAAAGTGGTTATTCTCCCCTGAGGCGAAAAGCCGGGGGAATCTCTCTTTACCCTTTAAATCTGATTATTTAGCCTTCAGTCGCTGACTCACAAACGACCAATTTTAAAACATTGTAAAATATTTTAATTGCTCATTTTTAACCGGACATTACCTCGTGGGTGAGATTACTTCACCTGAGGTCTCCGGGTTGTTGCCAGACAAAGCGCGCTGCTAGAAGGCGCCCTGATCTCACCTGACCCTCCCGAGGCGCCATCTTGGTGAGGGAAGGTCAGCGCTCCAGTCGATAGAACCCTCCCGCCCTCCCAGGTACTTAAAGAAGGGACTGGGTAGGGGAAGGTAATTGCGTTTTTGCTCTCCCCTGAGGCGAAAAGCCGGGGGAATCTCTCTTTACCCTTTAAATCTGATTATTTAGCCTTCAGTCGCTGACTCACAAATGACCAATTTTAAAACATTGTAAAATATTTTAATTGCTCATTTTTAACCGGACATTACCTCGTGGGTGAGATTACTTCACCTGAGGTCTCCGGGTTGTTGCCAGACAAAGCGCGCTGCTAGAAGGCGCCCTGATCTCACCTGACCCTCCCGAGGCGCCATCTTGGTGAGGGAAGGTCAGCGCTCCAGTCGATAGAACCCTCCCGCCCTCCCAGGTACTTAAAGAAGGGACTGGGTAGGGGAAGGTAATTGCGTTTTTGCTCTCCCCTGAGGCGAAAAGCCGGGGGAATCTCTCTTTACCCTTTAAATCTGATTATTTAGCCTTCAGTCGCTGACTCACAAACGACCAATTTTAAAACATTGTAAAATATTTTAATTGCTCATTTTTAACCGGACATTACCTCGTGGGTGAGATTACTTCACCTGAGGTCTCCGGGTTGTTGCCAGACAAAGCGCGCTGCTAGAAGGCGCCCTGATCTCACCTGACCCTCCCGAGGCGCCATCTTGGTGAGGGAAGGTCAGCGCTCCAGTCGATAGAACCCTCCCGCCCTCCCAGGTACTTAAAGAAGGGACTGGGTAGGGGAAGGTAATTGCGTTTTTGCTCTCCCCTGAGGCGAAAAGCCGGGGGAATCTCTCTTTACCCTTTAAATCTGATTATTTAGCCTTCAGTCGCTGACTCACAAATGACCAATTTTAAAACATTGTAAAATATTTTAATTGCTCATTTTTAACCGGACATTACCTCGTGGGTGAGATTACTTCACCTGAGGTCTCCGGGTTGTTGCCAGACAAAGCGCGCTGCTAGAAGGCGCCCTGATCTCACCTGACCCTCCCGAGGCGCCATCTTGGTGAGGGAAGGTCAGCGCTCCAGTCGATAGAACCCTCCCGCCCTCCCAGGTACTTAAAGAAGGGACTGGGTAGGGGAAGGTAATTGCGTTTTTGCTCTCCCCTGAGGCGAAAAGCCGGGGGAATCTCTCTTTACCCTTTAAATCTGATTATTTAGCCTTCAGTCGCTGACTCACAAACGACCAATTTTAAAACATTGTAAAATATTTTAATTGCTCATTTTTAACCGGACATTACCTCGTGGGTGAGATTACTTCACCTGAGGTCTCCGGGTTGTTGCCAGACAAAGCGCGCTGCTAGAAGGCGCCCTGATCTCACCTGACCCTCCCGAGGCGCCATCTTGGTGAGGGAAGGTCAGCGCTCCAGTCGATAGAACCCTCCCACCCTCCTCCGACCACTGATGAATAAAAGCATGGCATCATCCCGTCCGCGCAGCGGGCGGGCGCAGCGGGCGCGCCGGCGGCGCGCCGAAGGCGCGCCAAAGGCGGGCCCGTCTGCGCCCGTCCGCGCCGGGACCGGGCCCAGGGCCACAACCCCTGCTTCTCGCACCATCTACTCTCGTAACGAACTTATGGAGCTGTGCCCTTCTTATGCTCCGCTATGTACTAAAGCGGATGTATCACTTATTCCATTGGTTTCAGGCATACGGTGTTTACACTGTAACTCTTTACCCATTCTGGTTAACCCTACGCGGCATATTAAAACACGAGCTATGGAGGAAGACACACTCATCTCCATGGCACTTGTTAATGCGCGCTCACTCAGTAAACACTGTCAGGACATAGCCGACCTAATAAATGATCATAACTTAGACATCCTTTTCATCACCGAGACTTGGTCCGATGAAGCATCTGCCCCTGACTATGTTATAGCAGTTCCCCCTGGCTTTAGTGCCTATCGGCAGGATAGGCCTAAAGGTAAAGGAGGTGGAATAGCCATCATAGCAAGAGACTCGTACAAAACGCGTTGCTCACTTATCCCTATTAATGCATGCGAAGCCATGCATTTTGATATTAAGCTGGCTCCCACGTATAATTTTAAGGGGATATTGATATACAGACCCCCTGGTACCAGATCCGCGTTTCTCACAAATCTTACCAATATCACCGAATCTATAGTGGCAGAGGAATTCACAACGATATTGGGAGATTTCAACTTTCATCTAGAGCTTCACAGTGATAGGGATACCATCTCCCTCGTATCAGACCTTGACACGATGGGCCTCAGACAGTTGGTAACGACCTCTACTCACCAGGCAGGCCATACGCTGGACGGTATCTTCACCAATGTGGAAGGACTGTCTATCACTTCTGTTCTTCCAATGACCTGGACAGACCATTCAGTTATTATGAGTGAACTTACCATCAAAGGGCCGCAGAGTAAAATAAGGTCTCCGGCTATAAAGGGCACGTTCAAAGCGTGGAAAGACATTAATCCCAATGACTTAAGACTGCTTCTCCACACCACAACCCCAGAATTATCCGCTGACCCAACGACTGCCACTAATCAATTTCACAAATGGTTGGGTGACGCTTCAACTCAGTTGGCACCCACCAAATCAATTTCTAAAAATAGAAATAGGCCTAAAGCTAAGTGGTACACGAAACAACTAAAAGACCAAAAACAACTTACGAGGAATAAAGAACGACAATGGCGTAGAACCTACGACACTGAAACCAAGGTCAATTATAAGAAAACCCTGGCTACTTATAAATCAATGATAATAACAGCAAAAAAGGATTACTACACTCGCCATATAGAATCTGCCAAAAATTCTAGCAAAGAGCTTTATCTCATTGCAAAAACCCTTGCGGGTAAGGCCCCGGATCTTAATCCACCCCCATCACAAACCCTATGCGATGCCTTGTCAGACTTTTTCTTTACCAAAGTTAATGATATTTATCAAGATTTCAATCCTGACCAGGTCCATAGTAGTGACACTATTTCTTCGGTCACGGCAGTGGCACCGGTTAGCACTACCATGACATCCTTTGATGCCCTTACTACCGATCAAGTTAAAAGTATCGTTAACACGATTAAAGCTGGATCAGCCTTGGATCCCTGCCCTACCTCTGTACTTGCCACAGTACCAGATATAGTTATCCCTATTATAACCACACTCTGTAACACCATTCTGGCATCAGGAACCTACCCAGATGCGCTGAAGAACACACTAATCAAACCTCTGCTGAAAAAACTGGGGTTAGACAAAAGCGAATTAAAAAATTACCGCCCGATTGCAAGCCTCCCTTTCCTAGCGAAGGTTATAGAAAAGGCCATGAACCAGCAGTTGTCAGCCTATATAGAGAACAATCATCTGCTGGACGATACACAGTTCGGTTTCCGCAAACATCATGGCACGGAAACCGCACTCATTAAAGCAGCCGACGACATAAGAGTCATCCGTGACCAAGGAGGTACTGCGGTATTAGTCCTCCTGGATTTGTCTGCTGCTTTCGACACGGTCGACCACAAGATCTTGGTCGACCGTGTCGAGAGGATGGGCATTCAGCTTGCTGCCAGAGATCTTCTGGCCTCTTTTCTGGCCAATAGAACCCAGGCAGTTACCCTGGGCCCCTTTCAATCTGCCGACCTGTCGTTGCCGTGTGGGGTCCCACAAGGCTCATCCCTGAGTCCGACACTATTTAATATATATGTGTCGGACCTTGCTAGTGTCATCAAAGCCTACGGGATGGGCCTGACCTCATACGCCGACGATACTCAGTTGGTTTTGGCCATAAGAGACGATGGACAGAAGATGGCGGAGAGTTTCCAAGACGGGATGACTGCAATTGGTGAGTGGATGGCAAGAAATTGCCTGAAGCTCAACTCTGATAAAACAGAGGTGGTTATCTTCGGTAAGCTCTCCCCACCCTGGTCGGCAACCTGGTGGCCAGCAGCCATGGGTACACCTCCTTCCCCTTCGGTCAAAGTGAGAAACTTAGGTGTCACCTTTGACAACCAGCTCAATTTTATGGCCCATGCGAATAAAGTGGCTGCTAATGCTCACTTCAAGTTACGTATTGTCAGGAAAATCATACCATACTTACCTGAATCAGCAGCAAAAACACTAGTTTTTTCGCTAGTGCTGTCTTCATTAGACTATTGTAACGGTCTGTTGCTTAACGCCCAGAACAGAGTCATCAAAAAATTACAGACCGTTCAAAATGCTGCTGCCCGTGTACTCGCAAAAAAACCCAGATTTGCCCCCATTTCGGACACGCTTAAAAAATACCACTGGCTGTCCATTCACAATAGGGTCAAATTCAAATCTTTGTGCACGGTTTTTAAATCACTTCAGGATTTAGGACCTCGATTCTTTAAAAAGCAACTGACTCCGTACAATCCTGTGAGAAAGCTTCGATCCACATCTGCCAACCAGCTAGTGGTCCAACGTAGTCGCACAGTTTCCTGGGGTGATCGCCGTTTTTTAATCTCGGCCCCCAGACTCTGGAATACCCTACCCATTGATATTAGGACCAGCTCCACTCTTCTTCAGTTTAGAAAAAAACTGAAGACATGGCTTTTTAATCAATAAATCACTGCCTGTTGTTTTCTGTCGAGGGTGAGACTTTAATGCAATTTCAGCGCCGAGACGCCTAAGGGTAATTGCACGCGCTTTATAAATGGCATTAAATAAATAAAAATAAATAAATAAATGAGGCCCACTCCAAATGACATTTTGAAACATTTTTGGTAGAGTCCATAAAATCAATTTTATGATGAAAAACGATGAGCCCGGACCAGTCGAACGTACAAAAAAAAAAAAAAAAACATTTAAAAAAAATTAACAAAATTAAAAAATTTTTTTAAATAATTACATAAAAAAATTAATAAATAAATAAATAAAAAAATAAAAAAATAAAATAAAAAAAAGATGAAATTTTAACATTTAATCTTTTGACTTTAAATTTTTGTTGGATGTGAAATATTACTTTTTCAACTATAATAAGTGTGTTTAAAGTGATTTCTGTGCCTGAAATTGGTCAAAAGTGAAGCTTCTGAGTAAGCAAAACTCTGTAAAAATGAAAATTTTGGTAACTGTGAGGGTTTAAAAAGTGGTTATTCAACATGAGGCCCGATCCAAATGACATTTTGAACCATTTTTGGTAGAGTCCATAAAATCAATTTTATGATGAAAAACGATGACCCCGGACCAGTCGAACGTACAAAAATTTAAAAAAATGAAATAAATTTTTTTTTAAAATAAAACATTTAAAAAAAAATTAAGAACATTTAAAAAAATAAAAATAAATATTGCATAAAAAATAAATAAATAAATAAATAAGTAAATAAATAAAAAAATTAAATAAAAAAAGATGAAATTTTAACATTTAATCTTTTGACTTTAAATTACTGTTGGATGTGAAATATTACTTTTTCAACTAAAATAAGTGTGTTTAAAGTGATTTCTGTGCCTGAAATTGGTCAAAAGTGAAGCTTCTGAGTAAGCAAAACTCTGTAAAAATGACAATTTTGGTAACTGTGAGGGTTTAAAAAGTGGTTATTCAACATGAGGCCCACTATTTTGAAACATTTTTGGTAGAGTCCATAAAATCAATTTTATGATGAAAAACGATGACCCCGGACCAGTCGAACGTACAAAAATAAAAAAATCAAAAAATAAAAATACATTTAACATTTTTTTAACTAAATAAACAAAATTAAATTTAAAAAAAATAAATTAAAAAAAATAAATAAAATAAAAAATAAAATAATAAAAAAAGATGAAATTTTAACATTTAATCTTTTGACTTTAAATTACTGTTGGATCTGAAATATTACTTTTTCATCTAAAATAAGTGTGTTTCAAGTGATTTCTGTGCCTGAAATTGGTCAAAAGTGAAGCTTCTGAGTAAGCAAAACTCTGTAAAAATTACAATTTTGGTAACTGTGAGGGTTTAAAAAGTGGTTATTCAACATGAGGCCCGATCCAAATGACATTTTGAACCATTTTTGGTAGAGTCCATAAAATCAATTTTATGATGAAAAACGATGACCCCGGACCAGTCGAACGTACAAAAATAAAAAAATGAAATAAAAAAAAAATTAAAATAAAACATTTAAAAAAAAATTAACAAAATTAAAAAAAAAAAATTGAAAATATTGCATACAAAAAATAAAATAAATAAATAAGTAAATAAATAAAAAAATAAAATAAAAAAAGATGAAATTTTAACATTTAATCTTTTGACTTTAAATTACTGTTGGATGTGAAATATTACTTTTTCAACTAAAATTGCTAAACAGCCCTGTGGCAGGGGGCTGTCACGCAACTGCTGGTGCGCTGCCTTTATTATTTTCTGGATATCTCTGCTGACTACGAGCAGGTATTTTAAATCACTCTGGTCCTGCTAATCGCTAGCAGCGACCTCTATTATTTTAACTTCCTACCTTTCTCCGCTGAATACAAGCGGGGTTGCTCTTCTCCTGATAACACCGCCTCCCGCGTGGTGCCTGGCCGCCGGCTGTGGTCGCCCCGCCGAACGGGCTTCCCAGCGGCCGCCATCTTGTAACGGGTTGGCTCGAGCTAGAGCCTCGCCACACCCCCTCGCCATCCTCCTATTTTAGGTCCGCTCCCCTCGCTCCCCTGTGATTGCTAAACAGCCCTGTGGCAGGGGGCTGTCACGCAACTGCTGGTGCGCTGCCTTTATTATTTTCTGGATATCTCTGCTGACTACGAGCAGGTATTTTAAATCACTCTGGTCCTGCTAATCGCTAGCAGCGACCTCTATTATTTTAACTTCCTACCTTTCTCCGCTGAATACAAGCGGGGTTGCTCTTCTCCTGATAACACCGCCTCCCGTGTGGTGCCTGGCCGCCGGCTGTGGTCGCCCCGCCTAACGGGCTTCCCAGCGGCCGCCATCTTGTAACGGGTTGGCTCGAGCTAGAGCCTCGCCACACCCCCTCGCTATCCTCCTATTTTAGGTCCCCTCCCCTCGCTCCCCTGTGATTGCTAAACAGCCCTGTGGCAGGGGGCTGTCACGCAACTGCTGGTGCGCTGCCTTTATTATTTTCTGGATATCTCTGCTGACTACGAGCAGGTATTTTAAATCACTCTGGTCCTGCTAATCGCTAGCAGCGACCTCTATTATTTTAACTTCCTACCTTTCTCCGCTGAATACAAGCGGGGTTGCTCTTCTCCTGATAACACCGCCTCCCGCGTGGTGCCTGGCCGCCGGCTGTGGTCGCCCCGCCTAACGGGCTTCCCAGCGGCCGCCATCTTGTAACGGGTTGGCTCGAGCTAGAGCCTCGCCACACCCCCTCGCCATCCTCCTATTTTAACGGCCCCCATGTGTCAGCGCAGCGGACGAGCGCAGTGGGCGCGTCGTAGGCGCGCCGGAGTTGCGCCTGAGTTAAGCCCGTCTGCGCCCGTCCGCGGCCGACCGGGGCTAGGGGCGCCTCACTCTGTCCCTCTTCTCACGTACACCCGCGCATCACTCGTTGCATGTCATAACCCTGCGCTTCCCTCACCTGAGTCTGTTCCCAGGTTGGTCTCCTTAGGCCTGTTTACCACCCGCAGCTCTTTTCCCGAAATAACACGGCCATATTCTATCTCAAGGCCCCTGATCTCGGATTCCAGACCTGGTTCCCATTCATTGACAAAACCTCCCCATCATCCCCTCTCAGTCTTATATCTTAATACTCGGTCTCTGGTCAGTCATCAACTCGACATTTTTCATCTTCTGGAGTCAGAACAACCCGACATCTTATTTTTGACCGAGACCTGGTTAACTGATGATTCTGCCCCTGATATCTTGGCCGCCACCCCCCCCGGTTATCACATATTACAAGTTAATCGTGCCTCCGGCAAAGTCGGAGGGGGAGTTGCCGCTATCTTTAAGCACCCGATTCGCTTCTCCATAGTGCCCACTACCAGCATTCCTTCAGTAGACTGCCTGGTAATCCGACTGGAACTGCCAGGATCTTCTCTTATATGTGTTCTGACCTACCGTCCTCCCTCACCCATGCCCAACTTTCCTGCTCAGTTTGTGGACCTCATCGCCCAGCTCTCCATCAACAATTCTAACATATTGGTCTTAGGCGACTTTAATTACTGGCCTTTGGACCCCCACGAATCTCCCAGTTCATTAGCCTTTACGGACCTCATGTCAGGTCTGAATTGCACTCAGCATATTTATTCGCCCACGCACACAAAAGGGCACATCTTAGACCAGGTGTGGTCATCTGGCCTGGACATTTCAGCTCCCCTCATTCTGCCATGCTTATGGTCAGACCATTTTTTAATCACATTCACGTTAGGGATTCCCTGCCCCACCGTTAAGCCTCAAGAGACGAATTTCCTGGCTCGTAATTGGAATAGGTCAGATCTAAACACTTTCCACTCTATTCTCAGCTCCTCTGTTCCTTCTACCCCCGATCCACCTGCCTCTATTGACACCCAGTCACTAAACCTCACTCGCTGGCTCACCTCCGCTGCTGATGCAGTTGCTCCGCTAAAATTAGTCAGAGCCAGACGCTGCCACGATGCTCAAAGGTGGTTCACCGAGGACCTGAGAGCCCTTAAATTAGGCCTCCGCCAAGCAGAACGACGTTGGCGTCGAGGTTATTCCCTTGAGAATAAGGAGGTGTTTTCCTCTTTACTGAAAAATTATAAAATCGCCATAGCTCGTGCTAAATCCACTTATTTTTCCACTAAAATTATGGATTCTACAAATAAGTCGAAGGACATATTTGCCATTGTGGAAGAATTATCTAACCCAGCCAGACTCACATTAGGGCCACTTCCCTCCCAAACCCTGTGCGATTCCTTGAATATTTTTTTTATTGAAAAAATAGCAAAAATCTAATCCAGCATTGCTGCTCAAACCTTACCTGCTCATCCCCTAACCTCCGAGCCCTCTAAATATTCCAACCCTCACACGCTTACTGCTGTTCCCCCCATTCCGATGGCTATTTTTCTTTCGCTTCTGCACAAAATTTCTTCTGGCTCCCCTCGTGACTGCTGTCCTCCCTCGGTTCTTAGAGCAGCTTTCATCTCCTGTCCCGAGCCCCCTCTGGCCCTCATAAATAGCTCCCTGGTCACGGGGACTGTCCCTTGCTCCTTCAAAGAAGCCGAGGTGGTTGCCATTTTAAAAAAACCCTCAGCAGACCCCTCCATTCTGAGCAACTACCGCCCTATATCCCCTCTCCCCTTCCTCAGTAAAGTTCTGGAATCGCACGTGACCCACACACTTAGCTCCTTCATTGAGGACTCGTGTGTCTTAGATTCTAAGCAGGCAGGGTTCAGACCTGCGCATTCAACGGAGGCCGTCATTCTCTCCGTGATGGACGAATTGCGCAGAGGGGCTGATGTTAACACCCGACAAGCCCTGGTCCTTCTGGACTTATCGGCCGCCTTCGACACGGTCGACCATGGGATCCTGGTCGACTGTGTCGAGGAGGCCGGCATCCGAGGGACCGCCCTCGACTGGGTTCAGTCCTTTTTGACGGGACGTCAACAAGCTGTCAGGCTGTCTCAGTTCTCGGCCACCCAGGTTGAGCTGTCCTGTGGTGTTCCTCAGGGCTCTTCATTATTCCCTCTTCTTTTTAATTTGTATTTAGCCCCGTTACTCCGTGCTCTCCGCGGGTTGAGCGTTATTGCGTTCAACTATGCGGATGATATCCAATTGATTTTTAATATTGATTCTTCTGAGGATTCTACCTCTATTTTTCAAAACACTCTTTGCTTCATCAGTGACTGGATGAGCTTAAATCACCTGAAGCTCAACCCCGACAAGACTGAACTAATTCTTGTCGGGGGGGCTTCCAACCCATGGCAACCTTCCATCTGGCCTGCCAGTCTTGGAAGCTCTCCCTCTCCAGTCAACTCTGCCAAAAGTCTGGGTGTCATTATCAGCAACGATCTCTCAATGACTCCCCAGATTAGTGCAGTGGTGTCCGCCAGCCACTTCCAACTCAGGAAACTACAGAAAATATCCCGCCTTCTTACCATCGAAGCGCTTACGTTAGCACTCCTGGCGTTAGTGATCAGTCGACTCGACTATGCTAACGCGCTATACGTCGGTATTCCTGAGTACCAACAGAGAAGGCTCCAGCTGATACAAAATCAGGCTGCTCGCCTGATTTTTCACCAGCCTAGAGATCAGCACGTCCGTCCACTCTTGAAGAGTCTTCATTGGCTGCCGGTTTCCGCCCGCTGCCAATTCAAGTTAGGCTGTATTATTTTTAAGTCTCTCTCTGGTCTAGGTCCCTTTTTTATTTCCTCTCTTCTTCATTCTTACACTCCGTCCCGCAACTTACGTTCATCTCAAATGGCCCTGCTATCCGTCCCTAGGTTCAAGAGGAAAAAACACGGGGGCCTGAGGTTTTCTCTTCTGGCCCCATCCTTCTGGAACTCCCTTCCTCTTTCCCTCAGACTGGCACCTTCATACTCTGGCTTTAGATCACTTCTTAAAACCTTCCTTTTTACCATCTCGTATCCCTAGATTCTGTCTCCTCTTCATCTTTCTTCACCATGCCCCAGCACAGCGCCAAGAAACCTAATGGTGTTAGTCGCGCTTAATAAATTCTTTTCAAATCAAATCAAATCAAATAAAATAAGTGTGTTTAAAGTGATTTCTGTGCCTGAAATTGGTCAAAAGTGAAGCTTCTGAGTAAGCAAAACTCTGTAAAAATGACAATTTTGGTAACTGTGAGGGTTTAAAAAGTGGTTATTCAACATGAGGCCCACTCCAAATGACATTTTGAAACATTTTTGGTAGAGTCCATAAAATCAATTTTATGATGAAAAACGATGACCCCGGACCAGTCGAACGTACAAAAATAAATAAATAAATAAATAAAAATACAAAAATAAAACATTTAAAAAAATTAACAAAATAAAAAAATAAAATAAAAAAATGACATTAAAAAAATTAATAAATGAATAAATAAATAAATAAATAAAAAAATAAAATAAAAAAAGATGAAATTTTAACATTGAATCTTTTGTCTTTAAATTACTGTTGGATGTGAAATATTACTTTTTCAACTAAAATAAGTGTGTTTAAAGTGATTTCTGTGCCTGAAATTGGTCAAAAGTGAAGCTTCTGAGTAAGCAAAACTCTGTAAAAATGACAATTTTGGTAACTGTGAGGGTTTAAAAAGTGGTTATTCAACATGAGGCCCGATCCAAATGACATTTTGAACCATTTTTGGTAGAGTCCATAAAATCAATTTTATGATGAAAAACGATGACCCCGGACCAGTCGAACGTACAAAAATAAAAAAAAATGAAATAATTTTTTTTTAAATAAAACATTTTTAAAAAATTAAGAAAATTAAAAAAAAAAAATATATTGCATTAAAAAAAAAAAAAAAGTAAATAAATAAAAAAATAAAATAAAAAAGATGAAATTTTAACATTTAATCTTTTGACTTTAAATTACTGTTGGATGTGAATTATTAATTTTTCAACTGAAATAAGTGTGTTTAAAGTGATTTCTGTGCCTGAAATTGGTCAAAAGTGAAGCTTCTGAGTAAGCAAAACTCTGTAAATATAACAATTTTGGTAACTTTGAGGGTTTAAAAAGTGGTTATTCAACATGAGGCCCGATCCAAATGACATTTTGAATCATTTTAGGTAGAGTCCACAAAATCAGTTTTATGATGAAAATCGATGACCCCGGACCAGTCGAACGTACAAAAATAAAAAAATTAAAAATTAAAAATAAAGAAAAAAATGATGAAATTTTAACATTTAATCTTTTGACTTTAAATTACTGTTGGATGTGAATTGTTACTTTTTCAACTAAAATAAGTGTGTTTAAAGAGATTTGTGTCCCTGAAATTGGTCAAAAGTGAAGCTTCTGAGTAAGCAAAACTCTGTAAAAATGACAATTTTGGGAACTGTGAGGGTTTAAAAAGTGGTTATTCAACATGAGGCCCGATCCAAATGACATTTTGAATCATTTTTGGTAGAGTCCATAAAATCAATTTTTTGATGAAAAAGATGACCCCGGACAAGTCGAACGTACAAAACAAAAAAAAATAAAAAAAATAAAAATATAAATAAAAAAATAAAACATTTAAAAAAAAAAAATAAAAAAAAAAATTAATTTTAATTTAAAAATAAATAACAATAAAAAAATAAAAAGATGAAATTTTAACATTTAATCTTTTGACTTTAAATTACTGTTGGATGTGAAATATTACTTTTTCAACTAAAATAAGTGTGTTTAAAGTGATTTCTGTGCCTGAAATTGGTCAAAAGTGAAGCTTCTGAGTAAGCAAAACTCTGTAAAAATGACAATTTTGGTAACTGTGAGGGTTTAAAAAGTGGTTATTCAACATGAGGCGCGATCCAAATGACATTTTGAATCATTTTTGGTAGAGTCCATAAAATCAATTTTATGATGAAAAACGATGACCCCGGACCAGTCGAACGTACAAAAAAAAAAAAAAATACAAAAAAAAAATAAAAAAAAAACATTTAAAATAAATTGACAAAATAATTTTTTTTTTTTTTAAATTACATTAAAAAATAAATAAATAAATAAATAAATAAAAAAATAAAATAAAAAAAGATGAAATTTTAACATTTAATCTTTTGACTTTAAATTACTGTTGGATGTGAAATATTACTTTTTCAACTAAAATAAGTGTGTTTCAAGTGATTTCTGTGCCTGAAATTGGTCAAAAGTGAAGCTTCTGAGTAAGCAAAACTCTGTAAAAATTACAATGTTGGTAACTGTGAGGGTTTAAAAAGTGGTTATTCAACATGAGGCCCGATCCAAATGACATTTTGAACCATTTTTGGTAGAGTCCATAAAATCATTTTTATGATGAAAAACGATGACCCCGGACCAGTCGAACGTACAAAAATAAAAAAAAATAAAAATAAAAATACATTAAAATTTTTTTTTACTAAATTAAGAAAAATTAATAAAAAAAATTTAAATTAAAAAAATTAAAAAAAAATAAAAAAATAAAAATAAAATAAAAAAAGATGACATTTTAACATTTCATCTTTTGACTTTAAATTACTGTTGGGTGTGAATTATTACTTTTTCAACTAAAATAAGTGTGTTTAAAGTGATTTCTGTGCCTGAAATTGGTCAAAAGTGAAGCTTCTGAGTAAGCAAAACTGTAAAAATGACAATTTTGGTAACTGTGAGGGTTTAAAAAGTGGTTATTCAACATGAGGCCCGATCCAAATGACATTTTGAATCATTTTTGGTAGAGTCCATAAAATCAATTTTATGAGGAAAAACGATGACCCCGGACCAGTCAAACGTACAAAAAATAAAAATAAAAAAAAATAAAACATTTGAAAAAAATTAACAAAAAAAAAAAAAAAAAAAAAAAAAATTACATAAAAAAATTAATACATGAATAAATAAATAAATAAATAAAAAAATAAAAAAATAAAAAGATGACATTTTAACATTTAATCTTTTGACTTTAAATTACTGTTGGATGTGAAATATTACTTTTTCAACTAAAATAAGCGTGTTTAACCACTTCAGCGCTAATGACAAGGGTAACTCGTCATGGACTTTCCATTGATTTCAATGGAAAGTCAATGGGCATGATCGGCATGCCTTAGCGTCCAAGTGGTTAAAGTGATTTCTGTGCCTGAAATTGGTCAAATGTGAAGCTTCTGAGTAAGCAAAACTCTGTAAAAATGACAATTTTGGTAACTGTGAGGGTTTAAAAAGTGGTTATTCAACATGAGGCCCGATCCAAATGACATTTTGAACCATTTTTGGTAGAGTCCATAAAATCAATTTTATGATGAAAAACGATGACCCCGGACCAGTCGAACGTACGAAAATAAAAAAATAATAAAAAAATAATAACATTTAAAAAAAACTTAACAAAATTAAAAAAAATATATATATATTTAAAACAATTTACAAAAAAAAAAAAAAGATGAAATTTTAACATTTAATCTTTTGACTTTAAATTACTGTTGGATGTGAATTATTACTTTTTCAAGTAAAATAAGTGTGTTTAAAGAGATTTGTGTCCCTGAAATTGGTCAAAAGTGAAGCTTCTGAGTAAGCAAAACTCTGTAAAAATGACAATTTTGGTAACTGTGAGGGTTTAAAAAGTGGTTATTCAACATGAGGCCCGATCCAAATGACATTTTGAATCATTTTTGGTAGAGTCCATAAAATCAATTTTTTGATGAAAAAGATGACCCCGGACAAGTCGAACGTACAAAACAAAAAAAAATAAAAAAAAAAAATATATAAATAAAAAAAAAAAACATTTAAAAAAAAATATATATATTTTTTTTTAACCGCATGCGTGCGGCATGATTCCCCCCCGTACGCTGGATTTTGCGAAAGCGCACTTTACATGACGAGCTGGGCTCGTCATGAGCGTGCGAGGAGGCTACCTCATGACGAGCCCAGCTCGTCATGAGCGTCGAAGGGGTTAATTAAAAAAAAAATAACAATAAAAAAATAAAAAGATGAAATTTTAACATTTAATCTTTTGACTTTAAATTACTGTTGGATGTGAAATATTACTTTTTCAACTAAAATAAGTGTGTTTAAAGTGATTTCTGTGCCTGAAATTAGTCAAAAGTGAAGCTTCTGAGTAAGCAAAACTCTGTAAAAATTACAATTTTGGTAACTGTGAGGGTTTAAAAAGTGGTTATTCAACATGAGGCCCGATCCAAATGACATTTTGAACCATTTTTGGTAGAGTCCATAAAATCATTTTTATGATGAAAAACGATGACCCCGGACCAGTCGAACGTACAAAAATAAAAAAAATAAAAATAAAAATACATTAAATTTTTTTTTTACTAAATTAAAAAAAATTAATAAAAAAAATTTTAATTAAAAAAAATAAAAAAAAATAAAAAAATAAAAATAAAATAAAAAAAGATGACATTTTAACATTTCATCTTTTGACTTTAAATTACTGTTGGGTGTGAATTATTACTTTTTCAACTAAAATAAGTGTGTTTAAAGTGATTTCTGTGCCTGAAATTGGTCAAAAGTGAAGCTTCTGAGTAAGCAAAACTGTAAAAATGACAATTTTGGTAACTGTGAGGGTTTAAAAAGAGGTTATTCAACATGAGGCCCGATCCAAATGACATTTTGAATCATTTTTGGTAGAGTCCATAAAATCAATTTTATGAGGAAAAAACGATGACCCCGGACCAGTCAAACGTACAAAAAATGAAAATAAAAAAAATAAAACATTTGAAAAAAATTAACAAAATTAAAAAAGAAAATAAAAAACAAATTACATAAAAAAAACTTAATAAATGAATAAATAAATAAATAAATAAAAAAATAAAAAGATGAAATTTTAACATTTAATCTTTTGACTTTAAATTACTGTTGGATGTGAAATATTACTTTTTCAACTAAAATAAGTGTGTTTAAAGTGATTTCTGTGCCTGAAATTGGTCAAAAGTGAAGCTTCTGAGTAAGCAAAACTCTGTAAAAATGACAATTTTGGTAACTGTGAGGGTTTAAAAAGTGGTTATTCAACATGAGGCCCGATCCAAATGACATTTTGAACCATTTTTGGTAGAGTCCATAACATCAATTTTATGATGAAAAACGATGACCCGGGACCAGTCGAACGTACAAAAATAAAAAATAAAAAAAATTAAAAAAAAAAGAAATAAATAAAACATTTAAAATAAAAAAAAATAAAAAAAAAAAAACTTTAATTAAAGTAAATAAATAAATACAAAAAAAAATAAAAAATAAAAAAGATGAAATTTTAACATTTAATCTTTTGACTTTAAATTACTATTGGATGTGAAATATTACTTTTTCAACTAAAATAAGTGTGTTTAAAGTGATTTTTGTGCCTGAAATTGGTCAAAAGTGAAGCTTCTGAGTAAGCAAAACTCTGTAAAAATTACAATTTTGGTAACTGTGAGGGTTTAAAAAGTGGTTATTCAACATGAGGCCCGATCCAAATGACATTTTGAACCATTTTTGGTAGAGTCCATAAAATCAATTTTATGATGAAAAACAATGACCCCGGACCAGTCGAACGTACAAAAATTAAAAAAAATGTAAATAAAACATTTAAAAAAAATTAACAAAATTTAAAAAAAAAAAAAAAAATATTGCATAGAAAAAAAAAAAAAAAAAAAGTAAATAAATAAAAAAATAAAATAAAAAAAGATGAAATTTTAACATTTAATCTTTTGACTTTAAATTACTGTTGGATGTGAAATATTACTTTTTCAACTAAAATAAGTGTGTTTAAAGTGATTTCTGTGCCTGAAATTGGTCAAAAGTGAAGCTTCTGAGTAAGCAAAACTCTGTAAAAATTACAATTTTGGTAACTGTGAGGGTTTAAAAAGTGGTTATTCAACATGAGGCCCGATCCAAATGACATTTTGAATCATTTTTGGTAGAGTCCATAAAATCAATTTTTTGATGAAAAAGATGACCCCGGACAAGTCGAACGTACAAAACAAAAAATAAAAAAAATAAAAATATATAAATAAAAAAATAAAACATTTAAAAAAAATTTAAAAAAATAAAATAAAATAAAAAAAACATTTTAATTTAAAAAAAAAAATAACAATAAAAAAAAAAGATGAAATTTTAACATTTAATCTTTTGACTTTAAATTACTGTTGGATGTGAAATATTACTTTTTCAACTAAAATAAGTGTGTTTAAAGTGATTTCTGTGCCTGAAATTGGTCAAAAGTGAAGCTTCTGAGTAAGCAAAACTCTGTAAAAATGACAATTTTGGTAACTGTGAGGGTTTAAAAAGTGGTTATTCAACATGAGGCGCGATCCAAATGACATTTTGAATCATTTTTGGTAGAGTCCATAAAATCAATTTTATGATGAAAAACGATGACCCCGGACCAGTCGAACGTACAAAAATAAAAAAAATAATAAAAAAAAATAATAATAATAAATAAAACATTTAAAATAAATTGACAAAATAATTTTTTTTTTTTTAAATTACATTAAAAAATAAATAAATAAATAAATAAATAAAAAAATAAAATAAAAAAAGATGAAATTTTAACATTTAATCTTTTGACTTTAAATTACTGTTGGATGTGAAATATTACTTTTTCAACTAAAATAAGTGTGTTTCAAGTGATTTCTGTGCCTGAAATTGGTCAAAAGTGAAGCTTCTGAGTAAGCAAAACTCTGTAAAAATTACAATTTTGGTATTTGTGAGGGTTTAAAAAGTGGTTATTCAACATGAGGCCCGATCCAAATGACATTTTGAACCATTTTTGGTAGAGTCCATAAAATCATTTTTATGATGAAAAACGATGACCCCGGACCAGTCGAACGTACAAAAATAAAAAAAAATTAAAAAAAATACATTCAATTTTTTTTTTACTAAATTAAAAAAAATTTATAAAAAAATGTAAATTAAAAAAATAAAAAAATAAATAAAATAAAATAAAATAAAAAAAGATGACATTTTAACATTTCATCTTTTGACTTTAAATTACTGTTGGGTGTGAATTATTACTTTTTCAACTAAAATAAGTGTGTTTAAAGTGATTTCTGTGCCTGAAATTGGTCAAAAGTGAAGCTTCTGAGTAAGCAAAACTGTAAAAATGACAATTTTGGTAACTGTGAGGGTTTAAAAAGTGGTTATTCAACATGAGGCCCGATCCAAATGACATTTTGAATCATTTTTGGTAGAGTCCATAAAATCAATTTTATGAGGAAAAACGATGACCCCGGACCAGTCGAACGTACAAAAAATAAAAATAAAAAAAATAAAACATTTGAAAAAAATTAACAAAATAAAAAAATAAAATAAAAAAAAAATTACATAAAATTTTTTATAAATGAATAAATAAATAAATAAATAAAAAAATAAAAAAATAAAAAGATGAAATTTTAACATTTAATCTCTTGACTTTAAATTACTGTTGGATGTGAAATATTACTTTTTCAACTAAAATAAGTGTGTTTAAAGTGATTTCTGTGCCTGAAATTGGTCAAAAGTGAAGCTTCTGAGTAAGCAAAACTCTGTAAAAATGACAATTTTGGTAACTGTGAGGGTTTAAAAAGTGGTTATTCAACATGAGGCCCGATCCAAATGACATTTTGAACCATTTTTGGTAGAGTCCATAAAATCAATTTTATGATGAAAAACGATGACCCGGGACCAGTCGAACGTACAAAAATAAAAAAATGAAATAAGAAAAAAATTTAAAATAAAAAAATAAAACATTTAAAAAACATTTAACAAAATTAAAAAAATATATATATATATTGCATAAAAAAAAAAAAAAATAAATAAATAAATAAAAAAAATAAAATAAAAAAAGATGAAATTTTAACATTTAATCTTGTGACTTTAAATTACTGTTGGATGTGAAATATTACTTTTTCAACTAAAATAAGTGTGTTTAAAGTGATTTCTGTACCTGAAATTGGTCAAAAGTGAAGCTTCTGAGTAAGCAAAACACTGTAAAAATGACAATTTTGGTAACTGTGAGGGTTTAAAAAGTGGTTATTCAACATGAGGCCCGCTCCAAATGACATTTTGAATCATTTTTGGTAGAGTCCATAAAATCAATTTTATGATGAAAAACGATGACCCCGGACCAGTCGAACGTACAAAAATAAAAAAATAATAAAAAAATAATAACATTTTAAAAAAATTAACAAAATTAAAAATATATATATATATATTTAAAAAAAATTACAAAAAAAAAAAAAGATGAAATTTTAACATTTAATCTTTTGACTTTAAATTACTGTTGGATGTGAATTATTACTTTTTCAACTAAAATAAGTGTGTTTACAGTGATTTCTGTGCCTGAAATTGGTCAAAAGTGAAGCTTCTGAGAAAGCAAAACTCTGTAAAAATGACAATTTTGGTAACTGTGAGGGTTTAAAAAGTGGTTATTCAACATGAGGCCCGATCCGAATGACATTTTGAATAATTTTTGGTAGAGTCCATAAAATCAATTTTATGATGAAAAACAATGACCCCGGACCAGTCGAACGTACAAAAATAAAAAAAATAAAAAAATTAAAAAATAAATAAATAAATAAAACATTTAAAATAAATTGACAAAATAATTTTTTTTTTTTTAAATTACATTAAAAAATAAATAAATAAATAAATAAATAAAAAAATAAAATAAAAAAAGATGAAATTTTAACATTTAATCTTTTGACTTTAAATTACTGTTGGATGTGAAATATTACTTTTTCAACTAAAATAAGTGTGTTTCAAGTGATTTCTGTGCCTGAAATTGGTCAAAAGTGAAGCTTCTGAGTAAGCAAAACTCTGTAAAAATTACAATTTTGGTAACTGTGAGGGTTTAAAAAGTGGTTATTCAACATGAGGCCCAATCCAAATGACATTTTGAACCATTTTTGGTAGAGTCCATAAAATCATTTTTATGATGAAAAACGATGACCCCGGACCAGTCGAACGTACAAAAATAAAAAATAAAAATAAAAAAAAAACATTAATTTTTTTTTTACTGAATTAAAAAAAATTAATAAAAAAAATTTAAATTAAAAAAATTTAAAAAAATAAAAAAATAAAAATAAAATAAAAAAAGATGACATTTTAACATTTCATCTTTTGACTTTAAATTACTGTTGGGTGTGAATTATTACTTTTTCAACTAAAATAAGTGTGTTTAAAGTGATTTCTGTGCCTGAAATTGGTCAAAAGTGAAGCTTCTGAGTAAGCAAAACTGTAAAAATGACAATTTTGGTAACTGTGAGGGTTTAAAAAGTGGTTATCAACATGGGGCCCGATCCAAATGACATTTTGAATCATTTTTGGTAGAGTCCATAAAATCAATTTTATGAGGAAAAACGATGACCCCGGACCAGTCGAACGTACAAAAAATAAAAATAAAAAAAATAAAACATTTGAAAAAAATTAACAAAATAAAAAAAGAAAATTAAAAAAAATTACATAAAAAAATTAATAAATGAATAAATAAATAAATAAATAAAAAAATAAAAAAATAAAAAGATGAAATTTTAACATTTAATCTTTTGACTTTAAATTACTGTTGGATGTGAAATATTACTTTTTCAACTAAAATAAGTGTGTTTAAAGTGATTTCTGTGCCTGAAATTGGTCAAAAGTGAAGCTTCTGAGTAAGCAAAACTGTAAAAATGACAATTTTGGTAACTGTGAGGGTTTAAAAAGTGGTTATTCAACATGAGGCCCGATCCAAAAGACATTTTGAACCATTTTTGGTAGAGTCCATAAAATCAATTTTATGATGAAAAACGATGACCCCGGACCAGTCGAACGTACAAAAATAAAAAAATGATAAAAAAAAATAACATTTAAAAAAAATTAACAAAATTAAAAAAATATATATATATATTTAAAACAATTTACAAAAAAAAAAAAAGATGAAATTTTAACATTTAATCTTTTGACTTTAAATTACTGTTGGATGTGAATTATTACTTTTTCAAGTAAAATAAGTGTGTTTAAAGAGATTTGTGTCCCTGAAATTGGTCAAAAGTGAAGCTTCTGAGTAAGCAAAACTCTGTAAAAATGACAATTTTGGTAACTGTGAGGGTTTAAAAAGTGGTTATTCAACATGAGGCCCGATCCAAATGACATTTTGAATCATTTTTGGTAGAGTCCATAAAATCAATTTTTTGATGAAAAAGATGACCCCGGACAAGTCGAACGTACAAAACAAAAAAAAATAAAAATATAAATAAAAAAAAAAACATTTAAAAAAAAATATATATATATATATTTTTTTAACCGCATGCGTGCGGCATGATTCCCCCCGTACGCTGGATTTTGCGAAAGCGCACTTTACATGACGAGCTGGGCTCGTCATGAGCGTGCGAGGAGGCTACTGAGCGTCGAAGGGGTTAATTAAAAAAAAAATAACAATAAAAAAATAAAAAGATGAAATTTTAACATTTAATCTTTTGACTTTAAATTACTGTTGGATGTGAAATATTACTTTTTCAACTAAAATAAGTGTGTTTAAAGTGATTTCTGTGCCTGAAATTGGTCAAAAGTGAAGCTTCTGAGTAAGCAAAACTCTGTAAAAATGACAATTTTGGTAACTGTGAGGGTTTAAAAAGTGGTTATTCAACATGAGGCCCGATCCAAATGACATTTTGAACCATTTTTGGTAGAGTCCATAAAATCAATTTTATGATGAAAAACGATGACCCGGGACCAGTCGAACGTACAAAAATAAAAAAATGAAATAAAAAAAAATTTTAAATAAAAAAATAAAACATTTAAAAAACATTTAACAAAATTAAAAAAATATATTTATATATTGCATGAAAAAAAAAAAAAAATAAATAAATAAATAAAAAAAATAAAATAAAAAAAGATGAAATTTTAACATTTAATCTTGTGACTTTAAATTACTGTTGGATGTGAAATATTACTTTTTCAACTAAAATAAGTGTGTTTAAAGTGATTTCTGTACCTGAAATTGGTCAAAAGTGAAGCTTCTGAGTAAGCAAAACTCTGTAAAAATGACAATTTTGGTAACTGTGAGGGTTTAAAAAGTGGTTATTCAACATGAGGCCCGCTCCAAATGACATTTTGAATCATTTTTGGTAGAGTCCATAAAATCAATTTTATGATGAAAAACGATGACCCCGGACCAGTCGAACGTACAAAAATAAAAAAATGATAAAAAAAAATAACATTTAAAAAAAATTAACAAAATTAAAAAAATATATATATATATTTAAAAAAATTTACAAAAAAAAAAAAAGATGAAATTTTAACATTTAATCTTTTGACTTTAAATTACTGTTGGATGTGAATTATTACTTTTTCAACTAAAATAAGTGTGTTTACAGTGATTTCTGTGCCTGAAATTGGTCAAAAGTGAAGCTTCTGAGTAAGCAAAACTCTGTAAAAATGACAATTTTGGTAACTGTGAGGGTTTAAAAAGTGGTTATTCAACATGAGGCCCTCTCCAAATGACATTTTGAATCATTTTTGGTAGAGTCCATAAAATCAATTTTATGATGAAAAACGATGACCCCGGACCAGTCGAACGTACAAAAAATAAAAAAATAATAAAAAAATAATAACATTTAAAAAAAATTAACAAAATTAAAAATATATATATATATTTAAAAAAAATTACAAAAAAAAAAAAAGATGACATTTTAACATTTAGGGGTCGATTAGGATGGCGGTTTTTCCGCATCCTCCGGGCCGGCGGAAGTGTCCGCCGGCCTGGAGGATGCGGAAAAACCGCGGCGGAGACTCCAAAGACCCACCGCCAAATTAGGATGGCTGGTGGGTCTGATAATCTGTCCGCCGCTTTTCCGCCGCGGTCGGAAGGCGACCGCGGCGGAAAAGCACTAACATGTCTGGCGGTGTCTATCAGACACCGCCAGGCATATTAGGATGTCTGAAAATATATGCTTTTCCGCGGCGACTTTACCGCCGTGGAAAAGCATACGGACCTTCACTTCGGGGGCCCGTTGCGGGCCCCCTGGGTGAAGGTGGGGTGGGGGGTGCACATGGGGGGTACCTATGGTACCCCCCTGCATTTGCGTGCACAATGCAGCAGGCACCGCGCGGTGCCTGCCGCTTTGTGCACGCAAATGCTGTGCATGGATTTTTTACATTGCGGCGGATGCAGCTTGAAGCTGCACCCGCCGCAATGTTAGAGATGGAGGATGTGACCGCCACACTGGCGGTCACATCCTAATTTGATCGGAGGGAACGCCGCAGCCCATGCGGACGTTCCCTCCTCCTCAGGGGTCGCGGACGGACTCAAGTCCGTCCGCGATCCTAATCGACCCCTTAATCTTTTGACTTTAAATTACTGTTGGATGTGAATTATTACTTTTTCAACTAAAATAAGTGTGTTTACAGTGATTTCTGTGCCTGAAATTGGTCAAAAGTGAAGCTTCTGAGTAAGCAAAACTCTGTAAAAATGACAATTTTGGTAACTGTGAGGGTTTAAAAAGTGGTTATTCAACATGAGGCCCGATCCAAATGACATTTTGAATCATTTTTGGTAGAGTCCATAAAATCAATTTTATGATGAAAAACAATGACCCCGGACCAGTCGAACGTACAAAAATAAAAAAAAAAAAAAAATAAAAAAAAAAAAAATAAATAAAACATTTAAAATAAAAAAATAAAAATAAAAAAAAATTTAATTAAAGTAAATAAATAAATACAAAAAAAAATAAAAAAAAAAAAAGATGAAATTTTAACATTTAATCTTTTGACTTTAAATTACTGTTGGATGTGAAATATTACTTTTTCAACTAAAATAAGTGTGTTTAAAGTGATTTTTGTGCCTGAAATTGGTCAAAAGTGAAGCTTCTGAGTAAGCAAAACTCTGTAAAAATGACAATTTTGGTAACTGTGAGGGTTTAAAAAGTGGTTATTCAACATGAGGCCCGCTCCAAATGACATTTTGAATCATTTTTGGTAGAGTCCATAAAATCAATTTTATGATGAAAAACGATGACCCCGGACCAGTCGAACGTACAAAAATAAAAAAATAATAAAAAACATAATAACATTTTAAAAAAATTAACAAAATTAAAAAAGAAAATAAAAAAAAAATTACATAAAAAAATTAATAAATGAATAAATAAATAAAAAAATAAAAAAATAAAAAAATAAAAAGATGAAATTTTAACATTTATTCTCTTGACTTTAAATTACTGTTGGATGTGAAATATTACTTTTTCAACTAAAATAAGTGTGTTTAAAGTGATTTCTGTGCCTGAAATTGGTCAAAAGTGAAGCTTCTGAGTAAGCAAAACTCTGTAAAAATGACAATTTTGGTAACTGTGAGGGTTTAAAAAGTGGTTATTCAACATGAGGCCCGATCCAAATGACATTTTGAACCATTTTTGGTAGAGTCCATAAAATCAATTTTATGATGAAAAACGATGACCCGGGACCAGTCGAACGTACAAAAATAAAAAAATGAAATAAGAAAAAAATTTAAAATAAAAAAATAAAACATTTAAAAAACATTTAACAAAATTAAAAAAATATATATATATATATTGCATAAAATAAATAAATAAATTAATAAATAAATAAAAAAAATAAAAAAAAAAAGATGAAATTTTAACATTTAATCTTGTGACTTTAAATTACTGTTGGATGTGAAATATTACTTTTTCAACTAACATAAGTGTGTTTAAAGTGATTTCTGTACCTGAAATTGGTCAAAAGTGAAGCTTCTGAGTAAGCAAAACTCTGTAAAAATGACAATTTTGGTAACTGTGAGGGTTTAAAAAGTGGTTATTCAACATGAGGCCCGCTCCAAATGACATTTTGAATCATTTTTGGTAGAGTCCATAAAATCAATTTTATGATGAAAAACGATGACCCCGGACCAGTCGAACGTACAAAAATAAAAAAATAATAAAAAAATAATAACATTTTCAAAAAATTAACAAAATTAAAAAAATATATATATATATTTAAAAAAATTTACAAAAAAAAAAAAGATGAAATTTTTACATTTAATCTTTTGACTTTAAATTACTGTTGGATGTGAAATATTACTTTTTCAACTAAAATAAGTGTGTTTAAAGTGATTTTTGTGCCTGAAATTGGTCAAAAGTGAAGCTTCTGAGTAAGCAAAACTCTGTAAAAATGACAATTTTGGTAACTGTGAGGGTTTAAAAAGTGGTTATTCAACATGAGGCCCGATCCAAATGACATTTTGAATAATTTTTGGTAGAGTCCATAAAATCAATTTTATGATGAAAAACAATGACCCCGGACCAGTCGAACGTACAAAAATAAAAAAAATAAATACATAAAAATAAATAAATAAATAAAACCTACCAAACGAAGATCATAGCGCTAGCGCTTGAATGTGACCAGGATTTCTGCAAGCTGCTATTTCGTTTTTAACAATTTTAAAAACCTATTGATGTGAGAATATGTGTTTTTAAAATTACACTTCTGCAAGCTGCTATTTCGTTTTAACAATTTTAAAAACCTATTGCTGTGAGAATATGTGTTTTTAAAATTACATTTCTGTGCTCTTACTTGTTTTCTGGTCGCTACTCCCCGGTCCACCACAGCCTGTGCTGATTGTGTGGAGGGAGGCTTAAGCGACACCACTTCCTGGTTGTCCCATCCTGGGCAGCCATCTTGGGGAGGTTGACGGGCTAGTCTCCCCCCTCGCCCTCACTATTTTAGGGCGGGAATATTGCGCGCACGATCACCTACCAAACGAAGATCATAGCGCTAGCGCTTGAATGTGACCAGGATTTCTGCAAGCTGCTATTTCGTTTTTAACAATTTTAAAAACCTATTGATGTGAGAATATGTGTTTTTAAAATTACACTTCTGCAAGCTGCTATTTCGTTTTAACAATTTTAAAAACCTATTGCTGTGAGAATATGTGTTTTTAAAATTACATTTCTGTGCTCTTACTTGTTTTCTGGTCGCTACTCCCCGGTCCACCACAGCCTGTGCTGATTGTGTGGAGGGAGGCTTAAGCGACACCACTTCCTGGTTGTCCCATCCTGGGCAGCCATCTTGGGGAGGTTGACGGGCTAGTCTCCCCCCTCGCCCTCACTATTTTAGGGCGGGAATATTGCGCGCACGATCACCTACCAAACGAAGATCATAGCGCTAGCGCTTGAATGTGACCAGGATTTCTGCAAGCTGCTATTTCGTTTTTAACAATTTTAAAAACATATTGATGTGAGAATATGTGTTTTTAAAATTACACTTCTGCAAGCTGCTATTTCGTTTTAACAATTTTAAAAACCTATTGCTGTGAGAATATGTGTTTTTAAAATTACATTTCTGTGCTCTTACTTGTTTTCTGGTCGCTACTCCCCGGTCCACCACAGCCTGTGCTGATTGTGTGGAGGGAGGCTTAAGCGACACCACTTCCTGGTTGTCCCATCCTGGGCAGCCATCTTGGGGAGGTTGACGGGCTAGTCTCCACCCTCGCCTAATCTATATGACCTCTTCCCACCCCGCGCAGCGGTGACGCGCAGCGGTAGCGCCGTATACGCGCCGAAGAGGCGCCAAAGAGAAGCCAGTCTGCGCCAGTCCGCGTCCAGATGCTTCTCGCTGGCCCGGGTCTGGGGTGGTGACCGGCACCATGGTGGGTACTCGAATTGCCTATAACTCCACGAGGTTACACTCCTTACGTCCCCCCGTCAGTCTTTCCTGTTGCCATTCTGTCTCCCCAGCTAATATCGACCATCACTGTAAACATTGTACATGGAGCACCTCCCGCCCATATAGCGACTCCCTCCCTTTGGGAGAGACTTGGAGAATGTATCTCCTTAATTGCCGGTCGCTACCCAAACATTTCACAGAGCTGCATCTGTTGATCGATGAGCTTAATCCTGACGCCCTATTTTTAACGGAAACTTGGCTTCAGATTGACAACGACCCGTCCTTAATATGGGCCACACCTCCAGGCTACACACTTAAGCGCCTCGACCGCCAATCGGGGAGAGGCGGAGGCCTAGCAATTATATACAGGGACAGCTTTAAGTGTCGGGTCACTCCTAATTCCCTGCTGACTTGCGAGAGCTTACACTTTGCACTTGATCTCTCCCCTACCACCACTTTTTCTGGTATTTTACTCTACCGCCCACCGGGTTCCCTGAATAATTTTATCACTCAAATTACTGATCTCACTGCCAACGCAGTCTTGACCTCATCTAACCTCACCCTGCTTGGGGATTTTAACATCCATTCAGATGACCCCCAGGATATGGCAGCTAATAACTTGCGTGCCAACATGCAAGCGTTAGACCTCTGCCAGAGAGGCCATCAGGCGACCCACAAGAAGGGACATCTCCTTGATCACATATACAGTAATACCAACCTTAATGTAGAGTCCCCTGTTCCACTGCCTTGGACTGATCATTTTTTGATACCGTTCACCTGGCTTTCTAACTCCTGTTCCCCCCGTGAGGCCTCTACCAAGTACACGGGCAGGAAATGGTCCTCACTTCCCCTCTCCGACTGGACATTGGCTCTCACTCAAGACCCCCCGAGAAGGGCCTTGACCCCTGCCTCTGCTTCTAGCAACTTTGATCACTGGATCTCCAGCACCCTAGACCGAGTTCTTCCCAAACGCCCCTGTAAACTCATCAGAAGACCTAAAGTTGCACCCTGGTACACTCCTGCTCTGAGGTTATTAAAGCTTGACTGCCGCAAACTAGAGAGAGCGTGGAGGAAGGACCATTCTCTGTCTAGGAAAGATGATTATAGGTCCGCAATAAGGCTCTATAAATCAGAGATTAAATTGGCGCAAACCTCCTTCTACGAAGGGAAAATTAGTGCTGCAGCCAACGCGCCTAGGGAAATCTTTAGGATAGCCAAGTCCCTTATTTCACCCCCGGCTGAGCGTCCTACTGCTGAAGGGGCACAAGACCGCTGTAATGAGCTAGCTGCCTTCTTCTCCAAGAAAATTTCGACCATATACTCTTCTTTTAGTAATCCTACGGTCAACGCCCCCTCCGTCCCATCTAAGCCAGCTGATTCTCCGGCTCTCTGCAAACTGGATATAATTCCGCTTCTTGATGCCGGCAGCCTGGATAGATTAATTTCTAAAGTTTCTTCCGGGTCTCCCAATGACCCGGCACCCCCCCGGATCCTTGTCAAGGCACTGGACGTTATTCGTCCTGTCATCCTGGAAGCCTTAAACACCTCCATCGTGGCCAGGTCGGTCCCACTCCCCTGGAAGTGCGCCATGGTGAGGGCGCTTCTCAAGAAGCCCTCCCTGGACCAGAGCAACTTGTCCAACTATCGCCCCATTTCGTTGCTCCCCTGGCTGAGTAAACTGCTGGAGAGGCACGCCAACAATATCTTAACAGACTATTTGGAGTCCAACTGTCTGTTGCGTGCCTCCCAGACAGGTTTTCGCCCTCAACATGGCACAGAAACCGCTATGTTAGCGGTTACAGAGGAAGCAAGAACGACTTTGGATCGGGGAGGAAAGGTGGCCATTATCCTGTTAGACCTTAGCGCCGCGTTCGACACGGTGAACCATGCCACGCTATTACACCGACTGGCGGGCATGGGCGTGTCGGGCGCGGCTCTAGACTGGCTTACCTCCTTTCTGAGTGAGCGCTTTTTCCAGGTCTTCGAGGGTGAGATAGTCTCTCCCAAACACCCTCTCAGGTGTGGGGTCCCTCAGGGCTCCTCCCTGAGCCCGACCCTCTTTAACGCCTACATGGAACCTCTGGACAGGATAGTCCATCCCTTTGGTGTGCGTATAGTCACCTACGCGGATGACACGCAGCTTGTGGTCTCGTTAGACCACGCAGATGGATCATCCGACACCTTAGGCCCCTGTCTAGAGGCTGTTGCCAGATGGATGCAAGCCTCCTGTTTGAAGCTTAACGGGGAGAAGACAGACATCATTCTACTCGGAAATCCCTCCCCGTCTGCTCTTGCACCCGTCTGGCCACCATGTCTTGGCGCTCCTCCTGCCCCCAAGTCCCAGATAAAGAGCCTCGGGATCTGGCTTGACACCGCCCTTGATTTCTCGGTCCAGGCTACTAAGACTGCCGCCACTTGCTTTGGACTAATGAGGATGCTCCGGCGGGTGCTCCCTTTGCTCCCTTTCCAGGCGAGGAGGACCATGGTCCAGGCCCTGATTCTCTCTCGCCTGGATTATGGGAATGCTCTCTACCTAGGAGCACCGGCTTCGGTACTGCAGAGGCTTCAGGTCACACAAAACAGTGCGGCCCGCCTACTGTTCAATCTCTCCCGTCGGCAGTCGGCGAGGAAGGCTCTGAAAGACCTCCACTGGCTCCCAATGGCTGCCAGAGTGCAGTTTAAAGCTTTGTGCATTATGCACAAATCCTTTCACCGTGTAGGCCCAGCGATTCTGCACCCTTTGGTCACGCCTTATGTCCCAGCACGCCCCCTTCGGTCTGGTACCTTGCAGCTGGCCACCTCCTCTAAAATTAACAAAGCCCGTTGGGGTGGCCGCTCTTTTTCCCATTCGGCGACCAGACTTTGGAATGCCCTCCCCTTTGCCATCCGAGGAAATAGCAACCTCCTCTCATTCAGAAAGGCCTTGAAAACGCATTTGTTTGCTAAATCCTGCTGATCTGCCCCGAGCCTGCGCTAAACCATTTTATCTTCAAGCGCTGCGAGGCCCTAGGGCAGTTATGCGCTATACAAATGCAATTTTTCATTTCATTTCATTTCAAAACATTTAAAATAAATTGACAAAATAAATTTTTTTTTTTTTTTTAAATTACATTAAAAAATAAATAAATAAATAAATAAATAAAAAAATAAGATAAAAAAAGATGACATTTTAACATTTAATCTTTTGACTTTAAATTACTGTTGGATGTGAAATATTACTTTTTCAACTAAAATAAGTGTGTTTCAAGTGATTTCTGTGCCTGAAATTGGTCAAAAGTGAAGCTTCTGAGTAAGCAAAACTCTGTAAAAATGACAATTTTGGTAACTGTGAGGGTTTAAAAAGTGGTTATTCAACATGAGGCCCGATCCAAATGACATTTTGAACCATTTTTGGTAGAGTCCATGAAATCAATTTTATGATGAAAAACGATGACCCGGGACCAGTCGAACATACAAAAATAAAAAAATGAAATAAGAAAAAAATTTAAAATAAAAAAATAAAACATTTAAAAAACATTTAACAAAATTAAAAAAAATATATATATATTGCATAAAAAAAATAAAAAATAAATAAATAAATAAAAAAAATAAAATAAAAAAAGATGAAATTTTAACATTTAATCTTGTGACTTTAAATTACTGTTGGATGTGAAATATTACTTTTTCAACTAAAATAAGTGTGTTTAAAGTGATTTCTGTACCTGAAATTGGTCAAAAGTGAAGCTTCTGAGTAAGCAAAACTCTGTAAAAATGACAATTTTGGTAACTGTGAGGGTTTAAAAAGTGGTTATTCAACATGAGGCCCGCTCCAAATGACATTTTGAATCATTTTTGGTAGAGTCCATAAAATCAATTTTATGATGAAAAACGATGACCCCGGACCAGTCGAACGTACAAAAATAAAAAAATAATAAAAAAATAATAACATTTTTAAAAAATTAACAAAATTAAAAAATATATATATATATTTTAAAAAAATTACAAAAAAAAAAAAAGATGAAATTTTAACATTTAATCTTTTGACTTTAAATTACTGTTGGATGTGAATTATTACTTTTTCAACTAAAATAAGTGTGTTTACAGTGATTTCTGTGCCTGAAATTGGTCAAAAGTGAAGCTTCTGAGTAAGCAAAACTCTGTAAAAATGACAATTTTGGTAACTGTGAGGGTTTAAAAAGTGGTTATTCAACATGAGGCCCGATCCAAATGACATTTTGAATAATTTTTGGTAGAGTCCATAAAATCAATTTTATGATGAAAAACAATGACCCCGGACCAGTCGAACGTACAAAATAAATAAATAAATAAATAAATAAATAAATAAATAAATAAAACATTTAAAATAAATTGACAAAATAAAATTTTTTTTTTTTTTTAAATTACATTAAAAAATAAATAAATAAATAAAAAATAAAATAAAAAAAGATGAAATTTTAACATTTAATCTTTTGACTTTAAATTACTGTTGGATGTGAAATATTACTTTTTCAACTAAAATAAGTGTGTTTAAAGTGATTTCTGTGCCTGAAATTAGTCAAAAGTGAAGCTTCTGAGTAAGCAAAACTGTAAAAATGACAATTTTGGTAACTGTGAGGGTTTAAAAAGTGGTTATTCAACATGAGGCCCGATCCAAATGACATTTTGAATCATTTTTGGTAGAGTCCATAAAATCAATTTTATGAGGAAAAACGATGACCCCGGACCAGTCGAACGTACAAAAAAAAAAAATAAAAAAAAAAAAAACATTTGAAAAAAATTAACAAAATTAAAAAAGAAAATAAAAAAAAAATTACATAAAAAAATTAATAAATGAATAAAAAAATAAAAAAATAAAAAAATAAAAAGATGAAATTTTAACATTTATTCTCTTGACTTTAAATTACTGTTGGATGTGAAATATTACTTTTTCAACTAAAATAAGTGTGTTTAAAGTGATTTCTGTGCCTGAAATTGGTCAAAAGTGAAGCTTCTGAGTAAGCAAAACTCTGTAAAAATGACAATTTTGGTAACTGTGAGGGTTTAAAAAGTGGTTATTCAACATGAGGCCCGATCCAAATGACATTTTGAACCATTTTTGGTAGAGTCCATAAAATCAATTTTATGATGAAAAACGATGACCCGGGACCAGTCGAACGTACAAAAATAAAAAAATGAAATAAGAAAAAAATTTAAAATAAAAAATAAAACATTTAAAAAACATTTAACAAAATTAAAAAAAAATATATATATATTGCATAAAATAAATAAATAAATTAATAAATAAATAAAAAAAAAAAAAAAAAAGATGAAATTTTTACATTTAATCTTGTGACTTTAAATTACTGTTGGATGTGAAATATTACTTTTTCAACTAAAATAAGTGTGTTTAAAGTGATTTCTGTACCTGAAATTGGTCAAAAGTGAAGCTTCTGAGTAAGCAAAACTCTGTAAAAATGACAATTTTGGTAACTGTGAGGGTTTAAAAAGTGGTTATTCAACATGAGGGCCGCTCCAAATGACATTTTGAATCATTTTTGGTAGAGTCCATAAAATCAATTTTATGATGAAAAACGATGACCCCGGACCAGTCGAACGTACAAAAATAAAAAAATAATAAAAAAATAATAACATTTTCAAAAAATTAACAAAATTAAAAATATATATATATATATTTAAAAAAAATTACAAAAAAAAAAAAAGATGAAATTTTAACATTTAATCTTTTGACTTTAAATTACTGTTGGATGTGAAATATTACTTTTTCAACTAAAATAAGTGTGTTTAAAGTGATTTTTGTGCCTGAAATTGGTCAAAAGTGAAGCTTCTGAGTAAGCAAAACTCTATAAAAATGACAATTTTGGTAACTGTGAGGGTTTAAAAAGTGGTTATTCAACATGAGGCCCGATCCAAATGACATTTTGAATAATTTTTGGTAGAGTCCATAAAATCAATTTTATGATGAAAAACAATGACCCCGGACCAGTCGAACGTACAAAAATAAAAAAAAAAAAAAAAAATAAATAAATAAATAAATAAAACATTTAAAATAAATTGACAAAATAATTTTTTTTTTTTTTTTTAAATTACATTAAAAAATAAATAAATAAATAAATAAATAAAAAAATAAGATAAAAAAAGATGACATTTTAACATTTAATCTTTTGACTTTAAATTACTGTTGGATGTGAAATATTACTTTTTCAACTAAAATAAGTGTGTTTCAAGTGATTTCTGTGCCTGAAATTGGTCAAAAGTGAAGCTTCTGAGTAAGCAAAACTCTGTAAAAATGACAATTTTGGTAACTGTGAGGGTTTAAAAAGTGGTTATTCAACATGAGGCCCGATCCAAATGACATTTTGAACCATTTTTGGTAGAGTCCATAAAATCAATTTTATGATGAAAAACGATGACCCGGGACCAGTCGAACATACAAAAATAAAAAAATGAAATAGGAAAAAAATTTAAAATAAAAAAAGAAAACATTTAAAAAACATTTAACAAAATTAAAAAAATATATATATATATTGCATAAAAAAATAAATAAATAAATAAATAAATAAAAAAAATAAAATAAAAAAAGATGAAATTTTAACATTTAATCTTGTGACTTTAAATTACTGTTGGATGTGAAATATTACTTTTTCAACTAAAATAAGTGTGTTTAAAGTGATTTCTGTACCTGAAATTGGTCAAAAGTGAAGCTTCTGAGTAAGCAAAACTCTGTAAAAATGACAATTTTGGTAACTGTGAGGGTTTAAAAAGTGGTTATTCAACATGAGGCCCGCTCCAAATGACATTTTGAATCATTTTTGGTAGAGTCCATAAAATCAATTTTATGATGAAAAACGATGACCCCGGACCAGTCGAACGTACAAAAATAAAAAAATAATAAAAAAATAATAACATTTTTAAAAAATTAACAAAATTAAAAAAAATATATATATATTTAAAAAAAATTAAAAAAAAAAAAAAAGATGAAATTTTAACATTTAATCTTTTGACTTTAAATTACTGTTGGATGTGAATTATTACTTTTTCAACTAAAATAAGTGTGTTTACAGTGATTTCTGTGCCTGAAATTGGTCAAAAGTGAAGCTTCTGAGTAAGCAAAACTCTGTAAAAATGACAATTTTGGTAACTGTGAGGGTTTAAAAAGTGGTTATTCAACATGAGGCCCGATCCAAATGACATTTTGAATAATTTTTGGTAGAGTCCATAAAATCAATTTTATGATGAAAAACAATGACCCCGGACCAGTCGAACGTACAAAAAAAAAAAAAAAAAAAAAAAAAAAAAAAAGAAATAAATAAAACATTTAAAATAAATTGACAAAATAAAATTTTTTTTTTTTTTTAAATTACATTAAAAAATAAATAAATAAATAAATAAATAAAAAAATAAAATAAAAAAAGATGAAATTTTAACATTTAATCTTTTGACTTTAAATTACTGTTGGATGTGAAATATTACTTTTTCAACTAAAATAAGTGTGTTTAAAGTGATTTCTGTGCCTGAAATTGGTCAAAAGTGAAGCTTCTGAGTAAGCAAAACTGTAAAAATGACAATTTTGGTAACTGTGAGGGTTTAAAAAGTGGTTATTCAACATGAGGCCGGATCCAAATGACATTTTGAATCATTTTTGGTAGAGTCCATAAAATCAATTTTATGAGGAAAAACGATGACCCCGGACCAGTCGAACTTACAAAAAATAAAAATAAAAAAAATAAAACATTTGAAAAAAATTAACAAAATTAAAAAAGAAAATAAAAAAAAAATTACATAAAAAAAATTAATAAATGAATAAATAAATAAATAAATAAAAAAATAAAAAGATGAAATTTTAACATTTAATCTTTTGACTTTAAATTACTGTTGGATGTGAAATATTACTTTTTCAACTAAAATAAGTGTGTTTAAAGTGATTTCTGTGCCTGAAATTGGTCAAAAGTGAAGCTTCTGAGTAAGCAAAACTGTAAAAATGACAATTTTGGTAACTGTGAGGGTTTAAAAAGTGGTTATTCAACATGAGGCCCGATCCAAATGACATTTTGAACCATTTTTGGTAGAGTCCATAAAATCAATTTTATGATGAAAAACGATGACCCGGGACCAGTCGAACGTACAAAAATAAAAAAATGAAATAAAAAAAAATTAAAAATAAAAAAATAAAACATTTAAAAAACATTTAACAAAATTAAAAAAATATATATATATATTGCATAAAAAAATAAATAAATAAATAAATAAATAAAAAAAATAAAATAAAAAAAGATGAAATTTTAACATTTAATCTTGTGACTTTAAATTACTGTTGGATGTGAAATATTACTTTTTCAACTAAAATAAGTGTGTTTAAAGTGATTTCTGTACCTGAAATTGGTCAAAAGTGAAGCTTCTGAGTAAGCAAAACTCTGTAAAAATGACAATTTTGGTAACTGTGAGGGTTTAAAAAGTGGTTATTCAACATGAGGCCCGCTCCAAATGACATTTTGAATCATTTTTGGTAGAGTCCATAAAATCAATTTTATGATGGAAAACGATGACCCCGGACCAGTCGAACGTACAAAAATAAAAAAATAATAAAAAAATAATAACATTTAAAAAAAATTAACAAAATTAAATAAAATATATATATATTTAAAACAATTTACAAAAAAAAAAAAGATGAAATTTTAACATTTAATCTTTTGACTTTAAATTACTGTTGGATGTGAATTATTACTTTTTCAACTAAAATAAGTGTGTTTAAAGTGATTTCTGTGCCTGAAATTGGTAAAAAGTGAAGCTTCTGAGTAAGCAAAACTCTGTAAAAATGACAATTTTGGTAACTGTGAGGGTTTAAAAAGTGGTTATTCAACATGAGGCGCGATCCAAATGACATTTTGAATCATTTTTGGTGGAGTCCATAAAATCAATTTTATGATGAAAAACGATGACCCCGGACCAGTCGAACGTACAAAAAAAAAAAAAAAAAAAAACATTTAAAAATAAATTAACAAAATTTAAATAAAAAAATAATAATAATTTAAAAAAATTTACAAAAAAAAAAAAAAGATGACATTTTATCATTTAATCTTTTGACTTTAAATTACTGTTGGATGTGAATTATTACTTTTTCAACTAAAATAAGTGTGTTTAAAGTGATTTCTGTGCCTGAAATTGGTCAAAAGTGAAGCTTCTGAGTAAGCAAAACTGTAAAAATGACAATTTTGGTAACTGTGAGGGTTTAAAAAGTGGTTATTAAACATAAGGCCCGATCCAAATGACATTTTGAATCATTTTTGGTAGAGTCCATAAAATCAATTTTATGATGAAAAACGACCCCGGACCAGTCGAACGTACAAAAAATAAAAAATAAGAAAATAAAAAAAAACATTTAAAAAAAATTAACAAAATTAAAAAAAAATAAACATTTAATTTAAAAAAAATTATTAAAAAAAAAGATGAAATTTTAACATTTAATCTTTTGACTTTAAATTACTGTTGGATGTGAATTATTACTTTTTCAACTGAAATAAGTGTGTTTAAAGTGATTTCTGTGCCTGAAATTGGTCAAAAGTGAAGCTTCTGAGTAAGCAAAACTGTAAAAATGACAATTTTGGTAACTGTGAGGGTTTAAAAAGTGGTTATTCAACATGAGGCCCGATCCAAATGACATTTTGAATCATTTTTGGTAGAGTCCATAAAATCAATTTTATGATGAAAAACGATGACCCCGGAGCAGTCGAACGTACAAAAAAAATAAAATAAAATAAAACATTTAAAAAAAATAACAAAATTAAAAAAAAATTTAAAAAATTACATTACATTTAAGAAATAAAATAAAAATCAATAAAAAAAGATGACATTTTAACATTTAATCTTTTGACTTTAAATTACTGTTGGATGTGAATTATTACTTTTTCAACTAAAATAAGTGTGTTTAAAGTGATTTCTGTGCCTGAAATTGGTCAAAAGTGAAGCTTCTGAGAGCAAAACTGTAAAAATGACAATTTTGGTAACTGTGAGGGTTTAAAAAGTGTTTATTAAACATGAGGCCCGATCCAAATGACATTTTGAATCATTTTTGGTAGAGTCCATAAAATCCATTTTATGATGAAAAACGATGACCCCGGACCAGTCGAACGTACAAAAAAAAAAAAATAAGAAAATAAAAAAAAACATTTAAAAAAAAATTAACAAAATAAAAAAAAAATAAACATTTAATTTAAAAAAAATTATTAAAAAAAAAGATGACATTTTAACATTTAATCTTTTGACTTTAAATTACTGTTGGATGTGAATTATTACTTTTTCAACTAAAATAAGTGTGTTTAAAGTGATTTCTGTGCCTGAAATTGGTCAAAAGTGAAGCTTCTGAGTAAGCAAAACTGTAAAAATGACAATTTTGGTAACTGTGAGGGTTTAAAAAGTGGTTATTAAACATAGGCCCGATCCAAATGACATTTTGAATCATTTTTGGTAGAGTCCATAAAATCAATTTTATGATGAAAAACGACCCCGGACCAGTCGAACGTACAAAAAATAAAAAATAAGAAAATAAAAAAAAACATTTAAAAAAAATTAACAAATTTAAAAAAAAATAAACATTTAATTTAAAAAAAATTATTAAAAAAAAAGATGAAATTTTAACATTTAATCTTTTGACTTTAAATTACTGTTGGATGTGAATTATTACTTTTTCAACTGAAATAAGTGTGTTTAAAGTGATTTCTGTGCCTGAAATTGGTCAAAAGTGAAGCTTCTGAGTAAGCAAAACTCTGTAAAAATGACAATTTTGGTAACTGTGAGGGTTTAAAAAGTGGTTATTCAACATGAGGCCCGATCCAAATGACATTTTGAATAATTTTTGGTAGAGTCCATAAAATCAATTTTATGATGAAAAACGATGACCCCGGAGCAGTCGAACGTACAAAAAAAATAAAATAAAATAAAACATTTAAAAAAAATTAAAAATTAAAAAAAAAAATTAAAAATTAAATTACATTTAAGAAATAAAATAAAAATAAATAAAAAAAGATGACATTTTAACATTTAATCTTTTGACTTTAAATTACTGTTGGATGTGAATTATTACTTTTTCAACTAAAATAAGTGTGTTTAAAGTGATTTCTGTGCCTGAAATTGGTCAAAAGTGAAGCTTCTGAGAGCAAAACTGTAAAAATGACAATTTTGGTAACTGTGAGGGTTTAAAAAGTGTTTATTAAACATGAGGCCCGATCCAAATGACATTTTGAATCATTTTTGGTAGAGTCCATAAAATCCATTTTATGATGAAAAACGATGACCCCGGACCAGTCGAACGTACAAAAAAAAAAAACATAAATAAATAAAAATAAAAAAATAAAACATTTAAAAAAAATTTACAAAATCAAAATAATTTTTTTTTAATTAAAATAAATAAACAAATAAATAAAATAATAAAATAAAAAAAAGATGAAATTTTAACATTTAATCTTTTGACTTTAAATTACTGTTGGATGTGATATTTTACTTTTTCAACTAAAATAAGTGTGTTTAAAGTGATTTCTGTGCCTGAAATTGGTCAAAAGTGAAGCTTCTGAGTAAGCAAAACTCTGTAAAAATGACAATTTTGGTAACTGTGAGGGTTTAAAAAGTGGTTATTCAACATGAGGCCCGATCCAAATGACATTTTGAATCATTTTTGGTAGAGTCCATAAAATCAATTTTATGATGAAAAACGATGACCCCGGACCAGTCGAACGTACAAAAAAAAAAAAACAAAAAAAAACATTTAAAAATAAATTCACAAAATTTAAATAAAAAAATATTACTAATTTAAAAAAATTTACAAAAAAAAAAAAAAAGATGACATTTTAACATTTAATCTTTTGACTTTAAATTACTGTTGGATGTGAATTATTACTTTTTCAACTAAAATAAGTGTGTTTAAAGTGATTTCTGTGCCTGAAATTGGTCAAAAGTGAAGCTTCTGAGTAAGCAAAACTGTAAAAATGACAATTTTGGTAACTGTGAGGGTTTAAAAAGTGGTTATTAAACATAAGGCCCGATCCAAATGACATTTTGAATCATTTTTGGTAGAGTCCATAAAATCAATTTTATGATGAAAAACGACCCCGGACCAGTCGAACGTACAAAAAATAAAAAATAAGAAAATAAAAAAAAACATTTAAAAAAAAATTAAGAAAATAAAAAAAAAATAAACATTTAATTTAAAAAAAATTATAAAAAAAAAAAGATGAAATTTTAACATTTAATCTTTTGACTTTAAATTACTGTTGGATGTGAATTATTACTTTTTCAACTGAAATAAGTGTGTTTAAAGTGATTTCTGTGCCTGAAATTGGTCAAAAGTGAAGCTTCTGAGTAAGCAAAACTGTAAAAATGACAATTTTGGTAACTGTGAGGGTTTAAAAAGTGGTTATTCAACATGAGGCCCGATCCAAATGACATTTTGAATCATTTTTGGTAGAGTCCATAAAATCAATTTTATGATGAAAAACGATGACCCCGGAGCAGTCGAACGTACAAAAAAAATAAAATAAAATAAAACATTAAAAAAAAATAACAAAATTAAAAAAAAAATTTTTAAAATTAAATTACATTTAAGAAATAAAATAAAAATAAATAAAAAAAGATGACATTTTAACATTTAATCTTTTGACTTTAAATTACTGTTGGATGTGAATTATTACTTTTTCAACTAAAATAAGTGTGTTTAAAGTGATTTCTGTGCCTGAAATTGGTCAAAAGTGAAGCTTCTGAGAGCAAAACTGTAAAAATGACAATTTTGGTAACTGTGAGGGTTTAAAAAGTGTTTATTAAACATGAGGCCCGATCCAAATGACATTTTGAATAATTTTTGGTAGAGTCCATAAAATCCATTTTATGATGAAAAACGATGACCCCGGACCAGTCGAACGTACAAAAAAAAAAAAACATAAATAAATAAAAATAAAAAAATAAAACATTTAAAAAAGAAATTTACAAAATAAAAATACTTTTTTTTAATTAAAATAAATAAACAAATAAATAAAATAATAAAATAAAAAAAAGATGAAATTTTAACATTTAATCTTTTGACTTTAAATTACTGTTGGATGTGAAATATTACTTTTCAACTAAAATAAGTGTGTTTAAAGTGATTTCTGTGCCTGAAATTGGTCAAAAGTGAAGCTTCTGAGTAAGCAAAACTCTGTAAAAATGACAATTTTGGTAACTGTGAGGGTTTAAAAAGTGGTTATTCAACATGAGGCCCGATCCAAATGACATTTTGAATCATTTTTGGTAGAGTCCATAAAATCAATTTTATGATGAAAAACGATGACCCCGGACCAGTCGAACGTACAAAAAAAAAAACATTTAAAAATAAATTAACAAAATTTAAATAAAAAAATAATAATAATTTAAAAAAATTTACAAAAAAAAAAAAAAGATGACATTTTATCATTTAATCTTTTGACTTTAAATTACTGTTGGATGTGAATTATTACTTTTTCAACTAAAATAAGTGTGTTTAAAGTGATTTCTGTGCCTGAAATTGGTCAAAAGTGAAGCTTCTGAGTAAGCAAAACTGTAAAAATGACAATTTTGGTAACTGTGAGGGTTTAAAAAGTGGTTATTAAACATAAGGCCCGATCCAAATGACATTTTGAATCATTTTTGGTAGAGTCCATAAAATCAATTTTATGATGAAAAACGAACCCGGACCAGTCGAACGTACAAAAAATAAAAAATAAGAAAATAAAAAAAAACATTTAAAAAAAAATTAACAAAATTAAAAAAAAATTAACATTTAATTTTAAAAAAATTATAAAAAAAAAAGATGAAATTTTAACATTTAATCTTTTGACTTTAAATTACTGTTGGATGTGAATTATTACTTTTTCAACTGAAATAAGTGTGTTTAAAGTGATTTCTGTGCCTGAAATTGGTCAAAAGTGAAGCTTCTGAGTAAGCAAAACTCTGTAAAAATGACAATTTTGGTAACTGTGAGGGTTTAAAAAGTGGTTATTCAACATGAGGCCCGATCCAAATGACATTTTGAATCATTTTTGGTAGAGTCCATAAAATCAATTTTATGATGAAAAACGATGACCCCGGACCAGTCGAACGTACAAAAAATAAAAAATAAAAAAATTAAAAAAACATTTAAAAAAAAATTAACAAAATAAAAAAAAAGAAAACATTTAATTTAAAAAAAATTACAAAAAAAAAAAAGATGAAATTTTAACATTTAATCTTTTGACTTTAAATTACTGTTGGATGTGAATTATTACTTTTTCAACTGAAATAAGTGTGTTTAAAGTGATTTCTGTGCCTGAAATTGGTCAAAAGTGAAGCTTCTGAGTAAGCAAAACTCTGTAAAAATGACAATTTTGGTAACTGTGAGGGTTTAAAAAGTGGTTATTCAACATGAGGCCCGATCCAAATGACATTTTGAATCATTTTTGGTAGAGTCCATAAAATCAATTTTATGATGAAAAACGATGACCCCGGACCAGTCGAACGTACAAAAAAAAAAAAAAAAAAAAAAACATTTAAAAATAAATTAACAAAATTTAAATAAAAAAATAATAATAATTTAAAAAAATTTACAAAAAACAAAAAAAGATGACATTTTATCATTTAATCTTTTGACTTTAAATTACTGTTGGATGTGAATTATTACTTTTTCAACTAAAATAAGTGTGTTTAAAGTGATTTCTGTGCCTGAAATTGGTCAAAAGTGAAGCTTCTGAGTAAGCAAAACTGTAAAAATGACAATTTTGGTAACTGTGAGGGTTTAAAAAGTGGTTATTAAACATAAGGCCCGATCCAAATGACATTTTGAATCATTTTTGGTAGAGTCCATAAAATCAATTTTATGATGAAAAACGAACCCGGACCAGTCGAACGTACAAAAAATAAAAAATAAGAAAATAAATAAAAACATTTAAAAAAAAATTAACAAAATTAAAAAAAAATTAACATTTAATTTAAAAAAAATTATAAAAAAAAGATGAAATTTTAACATTTAATCTTTTGACTTTAAATTACTGTTGGGTGTGAATTATTACTTTTTCAACTGAAATAAGTGTGTTTAAAGTGATTTCTGTGCCTGAAATTGGTCAAAAGTGAAGCTTCTGAGTAAGCAAAACTCTGTAAAAATGACAATTTTGGTAACTGTGAGGGTTTAAAAAGTGGTTATTCAACATGAGGCCCGATCCAAATGACATTTTGAATCATTTTTGGTAGAGTCCATAAAATCAATTTTATGATGAAAAACGATGACCCCGGACCAGTCGAACGTACAAAAAATAAAAAATAAAACAATTAAAAAAAACATTTAAAAAAAAATTAACAAAATAAAAAAAAAAACATTTAATTTAAAAAAAATTACAAAAAAAAAAAAGATGAAATTTTAACATTTAATCTTTTGACTTTAAATTACTGTTGGATGTGAATTATTACTTTTTCAACTGAAATAAGTGTGTTTAAAGTGATTTCTGTGCCTGAAATTGGTCAAAAGTGAAGCTTCTGAGTAATCAAAACTCTGTAAAAATGACAATTTTGGTAACTGTGAGGGTTTAAAAAGTGGTTATTCAACATGAGGCCCGATCCAAATGACATTTTGAATCATTTTTGGTAGAGTCCATAAAATCAATTTTATGATGAAAAACGATGACCCCGGACCAGTCGAACGTACAAAAAAAAAAAAAAAAAAAAAACATTTAAAAATAAATTAACAAAATTTAAATAAAAAAATAATACTAATTTAAAAAAATTTACAAAAAAAAAAAAAGATGACATTTTAACATTTAATCTTTTGACTTTAAATTACTGTTGGATGTGAATTATTACTTTTTCAACTAAAATAAGTGTGTTTAAAGTGATTTCTGTGCCTGAAATTGGTCAAAAGTGAAGCTTCTGAGTAAGCAAAACTGTAAAAATGACAATTTTGGTAACTGTGAGAGTTTAAAAAGTGGTTATTAAACATGAGGCCTGATCCAAATGACATTTTGAATCATTTTTGGTAGAGTCCATAAAATCAATTTTATGATGAAAAACGATGACCCCGGACCAGTCGAACGTACAAAAAAAAAACCAATGAAATAAAACATTTTAAAAAAAATTTACTAAATAAAAAAAAAAAATATTTAAATAAAAAAAAAAAAGAAAAAAAAAAAAAGAAAGAAAACTAACAAAAAAAAAAGATGACATTTTAACATTCAATCTTTTCACTTTAAATTACTGTTGGGTGTGAATTATTACTTTTTCAACTAAAATAAGTGTGTTTAAAGTGATTTCTGTGCCTGAAATTGGTAAAAAGTGAAGCTTCTGAGTAAGCGAAACTCTGTAAAAATGGCAATTTTGGTCACAGTGAAGGTTTAAAAAGTGGTGTTTCAACATGAGGCACGATCCAAATGACATTTTGAATCATTTTTGGTAGAGTCCATAAAATCAATTTTATGATGAAAAACGATGACCCCGGACCAGTCGAACGTACAAAAAAAAAAAACAATGAAATAAAACATTTTTAAAAAAATTTACTAAATAAAAAAAAAAAAAAAATTAAAGAAAAAAAAAAAAAAGAAAGAAAACTAACAAAAAAAAAAGATGACATTTTAACATTCAATCTTTTCACTTTAAATTACTGTTGGGTGTGAATTATTACTTTTTCAACTAAAATAAGTGTGTTTAAAGTGATTTCTGTGCCTGAAATTGGTAAAAAGTGAAGCTTCTGAGTAAGCGAAACTCTGTAAAAATGGCAATTTTGGTCACAGTGAAGGTTTAAAAAGTGGTGTTTCAACATGAGGCACGATCCAAATGACATTTTGAATAATTTTTGGTAGAGTCCATAAAATCAATTTTATGATGAAAAACGATGACCCCGGACCAGTCGAACGTACAAAATAAAAAAATAAAAATAAAAAAAATAAAACATTGTAAAAAAAATTAACTAAATTAAAAAAAAGAAAACATTTAATTTAAAAAAAATTACAAAAAAAAAAAAGATGAAATTTTAACATTTAATCTTTTGACTTTAAATTACTGTTGGATGTGAATTATTACTTTTTCAACTGAAATAAGTGTGTTTAAAGTGATTTCTGTGCCTGAAATTGGTCAAAAGTGAAGCTTCTGAGTAAGCAAAACTCTGTAAAAATGACAATTTTGGTAACTGTGAGGGTTTAAAAAGTGGTTATTCAACATGAGGCCCGATCCAAATGACATTTTGAATCATTTTTGGTAGAGTCCATAAAATCAATTTTATGATGAAAAACGATGACCCCGGACCAGTCGAACGTACAAAAAAAAAAAAAAAAACATTTAAAAATAAATTAACAAAATTTAAATAAAAAAATAATAATAATTTAAAAAAATTTACAAAAAACAAAAAAAGATGACATTTTATCATTTAATCTTTTGACTTTAAATTACTGTTGGATGTGAATTATTACTTTTTCAACTAAAATAAGTGTGTTTAAAGTGATTTCTGTGCCTGAAATTGGTCAAAAGTGAAGCTTCTGAGTAAGCAAAACTGTAAAAATGACAATTTTGGTAACTGTGAGGGTTTAAAAAGTGGTTATTAAACATAAGGCCCGATCCAAATGACATTTTGAATCATTTTTGGTAGAGTCCATAAAATCAATTTTATGATGAAAAACGAACCCGGACCAGTCGAACGTACAAAAAATAAAAAATAAGAAAATAAATAAAAACATTTAAAAAAAAATTAACAAAATTAAAAAAAAATTAACATTTAATTTAAAAAAAATTATAAAAAAAAAGATGAAATTTTAACATTTAATCTTTTGACTTTAAATTACTGTTGGGTGTGAATTATTACTTTTTCAACTGAAATAAGTGTGTTTAAAGTGATTTCTGTGCCTGAAATTGGTCAAAAGTGAAGCTTCTGAGTAAGCAAAACTCTGTAAAAATGACAATTTTGGTAACTGTGAGGGTTTAAAAAGTGGTTATTCAACATGAGGCCCGATCCAAATGACATTTTGAATCATTTTTGGTAGAGTCCATAAAATCAATTTTATGATGAAAAACGATGACCCCGGACCAGTCGAACGTACAAAAAATAAAAAATAAAACAATTAAAAAAAACATTTAAAAAAAAATTAACAAAATAAAAAAAAAGAAAACATTTAATTTAAAAAAAATTACAAAAAAAAAAAAGATGAAATTTTAACATTTAATCTTTTGACTTTAAATTACTGTTGGATGTGAATTATTACTTTTTCAACTGAAATAAGTGTGTTTAAAGTGATTTCTGTGCCTGAAATTGGTCAAAAGTGAAGCTTCTGAGTAATCAAAACTCTGTAAAAATGACAATTTTGGTAACTGTGAGGGTTTAAAAAGTGGTTATTCAACATGAGGCCCGATCCAAATGACATTTTGAATCATTTTTGGTAGAGTCCATAAAATCAATTTTATGATGAAAAACGATGACCCCGGACCAGTCGAACGTACAAAAAAAAAAAAAAAAAAAAAACATTTAAAAATAAATTAACAAAATTTAAATAAAAAAATAATACTAATGTAAAAAAATTTACAAAAAAAAAAAAGATGACATTTTAACATTTAATCTTTTGACTTTAAATTACTGTTGGATGTGAATTATTACTTTTTCAACTAAAATAAGTGTGTTTAAAGTGATTTCTGTGCCTGAAATTGGTCAAAAGTGAAGCTTCTGAGTAAGCAAAACTGTAAAAATGACAATTTTGGTAACTGTGAGGGTTTAAAAAGTGGTTATTAAACATAAGGCCCGATCCAAATGACATTTTGAATCATTTTTGGTAGAGTCCATAAAATCAATTTTATGATGAAAAACGACCCCGGACCAGTCGAACTCACAAAAAATAAAAAATAAGAAAATAAAAAAAAACATTTAAAAAAAAATTAACAAAATTAAAAAAAAATAAACATTTAATTTAAAAAAAATTATAAAAAAAAAAAGATGAAATTTTAACATTTAATCTTTTGACTTTAAATTACTGTTGGATGTGAATTATTACTTTTTCAACTGAAATAAGTGTGTTTAAAGTGATTTCTGTGCCTGAAATTGGTCAAAAGTGAAGCTTCTGAGTAAGCAAAACTGTAAAAATGACAATTTTGGTAACTGTGAGGGTTTAAAAAGTGGTTATTCAACATGAGGCCCGATCCAAATGACATTTTGAATCATTTTTGGTAGAGTCCATAAAATCAATTTTATGATGAAAAACGATGACCCCGGAGCAGTCGAACGTACAAAAAAAATAAAATAAAATAAAACATTTAAAAAAAATAACAAAATTTAAAAAAAAATTTTAAAAATTAAATTACATTTAAGAAATAAAATAAAAATAAATAAAAAAAGATGACATTTTAACATTTAATCTTTTGACTTTAAATTACTGTTGGATGTGAATTATTACTTTTTCAACTAAAATAAGTGTGTTTAAAGTGATTTCTGTGCCTGAAATTGGTCAAAAGTGAAGCTTCTGAGAGCAAAACTGTAAAAATGACAATTTTGGTAACTGTGAGGGTTTAAAAAGTGTTTATTAAACATGAGGCCCGATCCAAATGACATTTTGAATCATTTTTGGTAGAGTCCATAAAATCCATTTTATGATGAAAAACGATGACCCCGGACCAGTCGAACGTACAAAAAAAAAAAAACATAAATAAATAAAAATAAAAAAATAAAACATTTAAAAAAAATTTACAAAATAAAAATACTTTTTTTTTAATTAAAATAAATAAACAAATAAATAAAATAATAAAATAAAAAAAAGATGAAATTTTAACATTTAATCTTTTGACTTTAAATTACTGTTGGGTGTGAAATATTACTTTTTCAACTAAAATAAGTGTGTTTAAAGTGATTTCTGTGCCTGAAATTGGTCAAAAGTGAAGCTTCTGAGTAAGCAAAACTCTGTAAAAATGACAATTTTGGTAACTGTGAGGGTTTAAAAAGTGGTTATTCAACATGAGGCCCGATCCAAATGACATTTTGAATCATTTTTGGTAGAGTCCATAAAATCAATTTTATGATGAAAAACGATGACCCCGGACCAGTCGAACGTACAAAAAAAAAACCAATGAAATAAAACATTTTAAAAAAAATTTACTAAATAAAAAAAAAAAATATTTAAATAAAAAAAAAAAAAGAAAAAAAAAAAAAGAAAGAAAACTAACAAAAAAAAAAGATGACATTTTAACATTCAATCTTTTCACTTTAAATTACTGTTGGGTGTGAATTATTACTTTTTCAACTAAAATAAGTGTGTTTAAAGTGATTTCTGTGCCTGAAATTGGTAAAAAGTGAAGCTTCTGAGTAAGCGAAACTCTGTAAAAATGGCAATTTTGGTCACAGTGAAGGTTTAAAAAGTGGTGTTTCAACATGAGGCACGATCCAAATGACATTTTGAATCATTTTTGGTAGAGTCCATAAAATCAATTTTATGATGAAAAACGATGACCCCGGACCAGTCGAACGTACAAAAAAAAAAAACAATGAAATAAAACATTTTTAAAAAAATTTACTAAATAAAAAAAAAAAAAAAATTAAAGAAAAAAAAAAAAAAGAAAGAAAACTAACAAAAAAAAAAGATGACATTTTAACATTCAATCTTTTCACTTTAAATTACTGTTGGGTGTGAATTATTACTTTTTCAACTAAAATAAGTGTGTTTAAAGTGATTTCTGTGCCTGAAATTGGTAAAAAGTGAAGCTTCTGAGTAAGCGAAACTCTGTAAAAATGGCAATTTTGGTCACAGTGAAGGTTTAAAAAGTGGTGTTTCAACATGAGGCACGATCCAAATGACATTTTGAATAATTTTTGGTAGAGTCCATAAAATCAATTTTATGATGAAAAACGATGACCCCGGACCAGTCGAACGTACAAAATAAAAAAATAAAAATAAAAAAAATAAAACATTGTAAAAAAAATTAACAAAATTAAAAAAAAAAATTTAAAAAAATTACATTTAAAAAATAAAATACAAATAAATAAAAAAGATGAAATTTTAACATTTAATCTTTTGACTTTAAATTACTGTTGGATGTGAATTATTACTTTTTCAACTGAAATAAGTGTGATTAAAGTGATTTCTGTGCCTGAAATTGGTCAAAAGTGAAGCTTCTGAGTAAGCAAAACTCTGTAAAAATGACAATTTTGGTAACTGTGAGGGTTTAAAAAGTGGTTATTCAACATGAGGCCCGATCCAAATGACATTTTGAATAATTTTTGGTAGAGTCCAAAAAATCACTTTTATGATGAAAAACGATGACCCCGGACCAGTCGAACGTTCAAAAAATTGTCAATATTGATGAAATTTTAACATTTAATCTTTTGACTTTAAATTGCTGTTGGATGTGAATTATTACTTTTTCAACTGAAATAAGTGTGTTTAAAGTGATTTCTGTGCCTGAAATTGGTCAAAAGTGAAGCTTCTGAGTAAGCAAAACTATGTAAAAATGAAAATTTTGGTAACTGTGAGGGTTTAAAAAGTGGTTATTCAACATGAGGCCCGATCCAAATGACATTTTGAATCATTTTTGGTAGAGTCCATAAAATCAATTTTATGATGAAAAACGATGACCCCGGACCAGTCGAACGTACAAAAAAAAAAAAAAAAGACAATGAAATAAAACATTTTAAAAAAATTTTTACAAAATAAAAAAAAAAAAAAAATTACATTTAAAAAATAAAATAAAAATAAATAAAAAAAGATGACATTTTAACATTTAATCTTTTGACTTTAAATTACTGTTGGATGAGAATTATTACTTTTTCAACTAAAATAAGTGTGTTTAAAGTGATTTCTGTGCCTGAAATTGGTCAAAAGTGAAGCTTCTGAGAGCAAAACTGTAAAAATGACAATTTTGGTAACTGTGAGGGTTTAAAAAGTGTTTATTAAACATGAGGCCCGATCCAAATGACATTTTGAATCATTTTTGGTAGAGTCCATAAAATCCATTTTATGATGAAAAACGATGACCCCGGACCAGTCGAACGTACAAAAAAAAAAAAACATAAATAAATAAAAATAAAAAAATAAAACATTTAAAAAAAATTTACAAAATAAAAATACTTTTTTTTTAATTAAAATAAATAAACAAATAAATAAAATAATAAAATAAAAAAAAGATGAAATTTTAACATTTAATCTTTTGACTTTAAATTACTGTTGGATGTGAAATATTACTTTTTCAACTAAAATAAGTGTGTTTAAAGTGATTTCTGTGCCTGAAATTGGTCAAAAGTGAAGCTTCTGAGTAAGCAAAACTCTGTAAAAATGACAATTTTGGTAACTGTGAGGGTTTAAAAAGTGGTTATTCAACATGAGGCCCGATCCAAATGACATTTTGAATCATTTTTGGTAGAGTCCATAAAATCAATTTTATGATGAAAAACGATGACCCCGGACCAGTCGAACGTACAAAAAAAAAACCAATGAAATAAAACATTTTAAAAAAAATTTACTAAATAAAAAAAAAAAATATTTAAATAAAAAAAAAAAAAGAAAAAAAAAAAAAGAAAGAAAACTAACAAAAAAAAAAGATGACATTTTAACATTCAATCTTTTCACTTTAAATTACTGTTGGGTGTGAATTATTACTTTTTCAACTAAAATAAGTGTGTTTAAAGTGATTTCTGTGCCTGAAATTGGTAAAAAGTGAAGCTTCTGAGTAAGCGAAACTCTGTAAAAATGGCAATTTTGGTCACAGTGAAGGTTTAAAAAGTGGTGTTTCAACATGAGGCACGATCCAAATGACATTTTGAATCATTTTTGGTAGAGTCCATAAAATCAATTTTATGATGAAAAACGATGACCCCGGACCAGTCGAACGTACAAAAAAAAAAAACAATGAAATAAAACATTTTTAAAAAAATTTACTAAATAAAAAAAAAAAAAAAATTAAAGAAAAAAAAAAAAAAGAAAGAAAACTAACAAAAAAAAAAGATGACATTTTAACATTCAATCTTTTCACTTTAAATTACTGTTGGGTGTGAATTATTACTTTTTCAACTAAAATAAGTGTGTTTAAAGTGATTTCTGTGCCTGAAATTGGTAAAAAGTGAAGCTTCTGAGTAAGCGAAACTCTGTAAAAATGGCAATTTTGGTCACAGTGAAGGTTTAAAAAGTGGTGTTTCAACATGAGGCACGATCCAAATGACATTTTGAATAATTTTTGGTAGAGTCCATAAAATCAATTTTATGATGAAAAACGATGACCCCGGACCAGTCGAACGTACAAAATAAAAAAATAAAAATAAAAAAAATAAAACATTGTAAAAAAAATTAACAAAATTAAAAAAAAAAATTTAAAAAAATTACATTTAAAAAATAAAATACAAATAAATAAAAAAGATGAAATTTTAACATTTAATCTTTTGACTTTAAATTACTGTTGGATGTGAATTATTACTTTTTCAACTGAAATAAGTGTGATTAAAGTGATTTCTGTGCCTGAAATTGGTCAAAAGTGAAGCTTCTGAGTAAGCAAAACTCTGTAAAAATGACAATTTTGGTAACTGTGAGGGTTTAAAAAGTGGTTATTCAACATGAGGCCCGATCCAAATGACATTTTGAATAATTTTTGGTAGAGTCCAAAAAATCACTTTTATGATGAAAAACGATGACCCCGGACCAGTCGAACGTTCAAAAAATTGTCAATATTGATGAAATTTTAACATTTAATCTTTTGACTTTAAATTGCTGTTGGATGTGAATTATTACTTTTTCAACTGAAATAAGTGTGTTTAAAGTGATTTCTGTGCCTGAAATTGGTCAAAAGTGAAGCTTCTGAGTAAGCAAAACTATGTAAAAATGACAATTTTGGTAACTGTGAGGGTTTAAAAAGTGGTTATTCAACATGAGGCCCGATCCAAATGACATTTTGAATCATTTTTGGTAGAGTCCATAAAATCAATTTTATGATGAAAAACGATGACCCCGGACCAGTCGAACGTACAAAAAAAAAAAAAAAAGACAATGAAATAAAACATTTTAAAAAATTTTTTACAAAATAAAAAAAAATAAAAAATTACATTTAAAAAATAAAATAAAAATAAATAAAAAAAGATGACATTTTAACATTTAATCTTTTGACTTTAAATTACTGTTGGATGAGAATTATTACTTTTTCAACTAAAATAAGAGTGTTTAAAGTGATTTCTGTGCCTGAAATTGGTCAAAAGTGAAGCTTCTGAGTAAGCAAAACTGTAAAAATGACAATTTTGGTAACTGTGAGGGTTTAAAAAGTGGTTATTAAACGTAAGGCCCGATCCAAATGACATTTTGAATCATTTTTGGTAGAGTCCATAAAATCAATTTTATGATGAAAAACGAACCCGGACCAGTCGAACGTACAAAAAATAAAAAATAAGAAAATAAAAAAAAACATTTAAAAACAAAATTAACAAAATTAAAAAAAAATTAACATTTAATTTAAAAAAAATTATTAAAAAAAAGATGAAATTTTAACATTTAATCTTTTGACTTTAAATTACTGTTGGATGTGAATTATTACTTTTTCAACTGAAATAAGTGTGTTTAAAGTGATTTCTGTGCCTGAAATTGGTCAAAAGTGAAGCTTCTGAGTAAGCAAAACTCTGTAAAAATGGCAATTTTGGTCACTGTGAGGGTTTAAAAAGTGGTGTTTCAACATGAGGCACGATCCAAATGACATTTTGAATCATTTTTGGTAGAGTCCATAAAATCAATTTTATGATGAAAAACGATGACCCCGGACCAGTCGAACGTACAAAATAAAATAAATAAATAAAAATAAAAAAACATTTTAAAAAAAATTAACAAAATTAAAAAATTTTTTTTAAAAAATTACATTTAAAAAATAAAATAAAAATAAATAAAAAAAGATGAAATTTTAACATTTAATCTTTTGACTTTAAATTACTGTTGGATGTGAATTATTACTTTTTCAACTAAAATAAGTGTGTTTAAAGTGATTTCTGTGCCTGAAATTGGTCAAAAGTGAAGCTTCTGAGTAAGCAAAACTCTGTAAAAATGGCAATTTTGGTCACTGTGAGGGTTTAAAAAGTGGTCTTTCTACATGAGGCACGATCCAAATGACATTTTGAATCATTTTTGGTAGAGTCCATAAAATCAATTTTATGATGAAAAACGATGACCCCGGAGCAGTCGAACGTACAAAAAAAATAAAATAAAATAAAACATTTAAAAAAAATAACAAAATTAAAAAAAATTTAAATTACATTTAAGAAATAAAATGAAAATAAATAAAAAAAGATGAAATTTTAACATTTAATCTTTTGACTTTAAATTACTGTTGGATGTGAAATATTACTTTTTCAACTAAAATAAGTGTGTTTAAAGTGATTTCTGTGCCTGAAATTGGTCAAAAGTGAAGCTTCTGAGTAAGCAAAACTCTGTAAAAATGACAATTTTGGTAACTGTGAGGGTTTAAAAAGTGGTTATTCAACATGAGGCCCGATCCAAATGACATTTTGAATCATTTTTGGTAGAGTCCATAAAATCAATTTTATGATGAAAAACGATGACCCCGGACCAGTCGAACGTACAAAAAAAAAAAAAAAAAACATTTAAAAATAAATTAACAAAATTTAAATAAAAAAATAATATTAATTTAAAAAAATTTACAAAAAAAAAAAAAAGATGACATTTTATCATTTAATCTTTTGACTTTAAATTACTGTTGGATGTGAATTATTACTTTTTCAACTAAAATAAGTGTGTTTAAAGTGATTTCTGTGCCTGAAATTGGTCAAAAGTGAAGCTTCTGAGTAAGCAAAACTGTAAAAATGACAATTTTGGTAACTGTGAGGGTTTAAAAAGTGGTTATTAAACATAAGGCCCGATCCAAATGACATTTTGAAACATTTTTGGTAGAGTCCATAAAATCAATTTTATGATGAAAAACGAACCCGGACCAGTCGAACGTACAAAAAATAAAAAATAAGAAAATAAAAAAAAACATTTAAAAAAAAATTAACAAAATTAAAAAAAAATTAACATTTAATTTAAAAAAAATTATAAAAAAAAAAGATGAAATTTTAACATTTAATCTTTTGACTTTAAATTACTGTTGGATGTGAATTATTACTTTTTCAACTGAAATAAGTGTGTTTAAAGTGATTTCTGTGCCTGAAATTGGTCAAAAGTGAAGCTTCTGAGTAAGCAAAACTCTGTAAAAATGACAATTTTGGTAACTGTGAGGGTTTAAAAAGTGGTTATTCAACATGAGGCCCGATCCAAATGACATTTTGAATCATTTTTGGTAGAGTCCATAAAATCAATTTTATGATGAAAAACGATGACCCCGGACCAGTCGAACGTACAAAAAATAAAAAATAAAAAAATTAAAAAAAACATTTAAAAAAAATTAACAAAATAAAAAAAAGAAAACATTTAATTTAAAAAAAATTACAAAAAAAAAAAGATGAAATTTTAACATTTAATCTTTTGACTTTAAATTACTGTTGGATGTGAATTATTACTTTTTCAACTGAAATAAGTGTGTTTAAAGTGATTTCTGTGCCTGAAATTGGTCAAAAGTGAAGCTTCTGAGTAAGCAAAACTCTGTAAAAATGACAATTTTGGTAACTGTGAGGGTTTAAAAAGTGGTTATTCAACATGAGGCCCGATCCAAATGACATTTTGAATCATTTTTGGTAGAGTCCATAAAATCAATTTTATGATGAAAAACGATGACCCCGGACCAGTCGAACGTACAAAAAAAATAATAAAAAAAAAAAACATTTAAAAATAAATTAACAAAATTTAAATAAAAAAATAATACTAATTTAAAAAAATTTACAAAAAAAAAAAAAAGATGACATTTTAACATTTAATCTTTTGACTTTAAATTACTGTTGGATGTGAATTATTACTTTTTCAACTAAAATAAGTGTGTTTAAAGTGATTTCTGTGCCTGAAATTGGTCAAAAGTGAAGCTTCTGAGTAAGCAAAACTGTAAAAATGACAATTTTGGTAACTGTGAGGGTTTAAAAAGTGGTTATTAAACATAAGGCCCGATCCAAATGACATTTTGAATCATTTTTGGTAGAGTCCATAAAATCAATTTTATGATGAAAAACGACCCCGGACCAGTCGAACTCACAAAAAATAAAAAATAAGAAAATAAAAAAAAACATTTAAAAAAAAATTAACAAAATTAAAAAAAATAAACATTTAATTTAAAAAAAATTATTAAAAAAAAAAGATGAAATTTTAACATTTAATCTTTTGACTTTAAATTACTGTTGGATGTGAATTATTACTTTTTCAACTGAAATAAGTGTGTTTAAAGTGATTTCTGTGCCTGAAATTGGTCAAAAGTGAAGCTTCTGAGTAAGCAAAACTGTAAAAATGACAATTTTGGTAACTGTGAGGGTTTAAAAAGTGGTTATTCAACATGAGGCCCGATCCAAATGACATTTTGAATCATTTTTGGTAGAGTCCATAAAATCAATTTTATGATGAAAAACGATGACCCCGGAGCAGTCGAACGTACAAAAAAAATAAAATAAAATAAAACATTTAAAAAAAATAACAAAATTAAAAAAAAAAATTTAAAAATTAAATTACATTTAAGAAATAAAATAAAAATAAATAAAAAAAAGATGACATTTTAACATTTAATCTTTTGACTTTAAATTACTGTTGGATGTGAATTATTACTTTTTCAACTAAAATAAGTGCGTTTAAAGTGATTTCTGTGCCTGAAATTGGTCAAAAGTGAAGCTTCTGAGAGCAAAACTGTAAAAATGACAATTTTGGTAAATGTGAGGGTTTAAAAAGTGTTTATTAAACATGAGGCCCGATCCAAATGACATTTTGAATCATTTTTGGTAGAGTCCATAAAATCCATTTTATGATGAAAAACGATGACCCCGGACCAGTCGAACGTACAAAAAAAAAAAAACATAAATAAATAAAAATAAAAAAATAAAACATTTAAAAAAAATTTACAAAATAAAAATACTTTTTTTTTAATTAAAATAAATAAACAAATAAATAAAATAATAAAATAAAAAAAGATGAAATTTTAACATTTAATCATTTGACTTTAAATTACTGTTGGATGTGAAATATTACTTTTTCAACTAAAATAAGTGTGTTTAAAGTGATTTCTGTGCCTGAAATTGGTCAAAAGTGAAGCTTCTGAGTAAGCAAAACTCTGTAAAAATGACAATTTTGGTAACTGTGAGGGTTTAAAAAGTGGTTATTCAACATGAGGCCCGATCCAAATGACATTTTGAATCATTTTTGGTAGAGTCCATAAAATCAATTTTATGATGAAAAACGATGACCCCGGACCAGTCGAACGTACAAAAAAAAAAACAATGAAATAAAACATTTTAAAAAAAATTTACTAAATAAAAAAAAAAAAAAACTAAAGAAAAAAAAAAAGAAAGAAAACTAACAAAAAAAAAAGATGACATTTTAACATTCAATCTTTTCACTTTAAATTACTGTTGGGTGTGAATTATTACTTTTTCAACTAAAATAAGTGTGTTTAAAGTGATTTCTGTGCCTGAAATTGGTAAAAAGTGAAGCTTCTGAGTAAGCGAAACTCTGTAAAAATGGCAATTTTGGTCACAGTGAAGGTTTAAAAAGTGGTGTTTCAACATGAGGCACGATCCAAATGACATTTTGAATCATTTTTGGTAGAGTCCATAAAATCAATTTTATGATGAAAAACGATGACCCCGGACCAGTCGAACGTACAAAAAAAAAAAAACAATGAAATAAAACATTTTAAAAAAAATTTACTAAATAAAAAAAAAAAAAAATTAAAGAAAAAAAAAAAAAAGAAAGAAAACTAACAAAAAAAAAGATGACATTTTAACATTCAATCTTTTCACTTTAAATTACTGTTGGGTGTGAATTATTACTTTTTCAACTAAAATAAGTGTGTTTAAAGTGATTTCTGTGCCTGAAATTGGTAAAAAGTGAAGCTTCTGAGTAAGCGAAACTCTGTAAAAATGGCAATTTTGGTCACAGTGAAGGTTTAAAAAGTGGTGTTTCAACATGAGGCACGATCCAAATGACATTTTGAATAATTTTTGGTAGAGTCCATAAAATCAATTTTATGATGAAAAACGATGACCCCGGACCAGTCGAACGTACAAAATAAAAAAATAAAAATAAAAAAAATAAAACATTGTAAAAAAAATTAACAAAATTTAAAAAAATTTTTTTAAAAAAATTACATTTAAAAAATAAAATACAAATAAATAAAAAAGATGAAATTTTAACATTTAATCTTTTGACTTTAAATTACTGTTGGATGTGAATTATTACTTTTTCAACTGAAATAAGTGTGATTAAAGTGATTTCTGTGCCTGAAATTGGTCAAAAGTGAAGCTTCTGAGTAAGCAAAACTCTGTAAAAATGACAATTTTGGTAACTGTGAGGGTTTAAAAAGTGGTTATTCAACATGAGGCCCGATCCAAATGACATTTTGAATAATTTTTGGTAGAGTCCAAAAAATCACTTTTATGATGAAAAACGATGACCCCGGACCAGTCGAACGTTCAAAAAATTGTCAATATTGATGAAATTTTAACATTTAATCTTTTGACTTTAAATTGCTGTTGGATGTGAATTATTACTTTTTCAACTGAAATAAGTGTGTTTAAGTGATTTCTGTGCCTGAAATTGGTCAAAAGTGAAGCTTCTGAGTAAGCAAAACTATGTAAAAATGACAATTTTGGTAACTGTGAGGGTTTAAAAAGTGGTTATTCAACATGAGGCCCGATCCAAATGACATTTTGAATCATTTTTGGTAGAGTCCATAAAATCAATTTTATGATGAAAAACGATGACCCCGGACCAGTCGAACGTACAAAAAAAAAAAAAAAAAAGACAATGAAATAAAACATTTTAAAAAAATTTTTACAAAATAAAAAAAAAAAAAAATTAATTTGGATCGGGCCTCATGTTGAATAACCACTTTTTAAACCCTCACAGTTACCAAAATTGTCATTTTTACAGAGTTTTGCTTACTCAGAAGCTTCACTTTTGACCAATTTCAGGCACAGAAATCACTTTAAACACACTTATTTCAGTTGAAAAAGTAATAATTCACATCCAACAGTAATTTAAAGTTAAAAGATTAAATGTTAAAATTTCATCTTTTTTATTTTATTTTTTTTATTTTATTTTTTTATATTTTTTTATTTTGTTAATTTTTTTTTAAATGTTTTATTTAATTATTTGGTTTTTTTGTACGTTCGACTGGTCCGGGGTCATCGTTTTTCATCATAAAATTGATTTTATGGACTCTACCAAAAATGATTCAAAATGTCATTTGGATCGGGCCTCATGTTGAATAACCACTTTTTAAACCCTCACAGTTACCAAAATTGTCATTTTTACAGAGTTTTGCTTACTCAGAAGCTTCACTTTTGACCAATTTCAGGCACAGAAATCACTTTAAACACACTTATTTCAGTTGAAAAAGTAATAATTCACATCCAACAGTAATTTAAAGTTAAAAGATTAAATGTTAAAATTTCATATTTTTTTATTTTTTTTAATTTTATTTTTTTAATTTAATTTTTTTATTTTTTTTAATTTAGTTAAAAAATTTTAAAATGTTTTATTTAATTTTTATTTTTTTTGTACGTTCGACTGGTCCGGGGTCATCGTTTTTCATCATAAAATTGATTTTATGGACTCTACCAAAAATGATTCAAAATGTCATTTGGATCGGGCCTCATGTTGAATAACCACTTTTTAAACCCTCACAGTTACCAAAATTGTCATTTTTACAGAGTTTTGCTTACTCAGAAGCTTCACTTTTGACCAATTTCAGGCACAGAAATCACTTTAAACACACTTATTTTAGTTGAAAAAGTAATAATTCACATCCAACAGTAATTTAAAGTCAAAAGATTAAATGTTAAAATGTCATCTTTTTTTGTTGTTTTTTTTTAAATTAATATTATTATTTTTTTTTCTTTTTGTTAATTTTTTAAAAAATGTTTTATTAAATTTTTTTTTTTTTTTGGTACGTTCGACTGGTCCGGGTTCATCGTTTTTCATCATAAAATTGATTTTATGGACTCTACCAAAAATGATTCAAAATGTCATTTGGATCGGGCCTCATGTTGAATAACCACTTTTTAAACCCTTACCAAAATTGTAATTTTTACAGAGTTTTGCTTACTCAGAAGCTTCACTTTTGACCAATTTCAGGCACAGAAATCACTTTAAACACACTTATTTCAGTTGAAAAAGTAATAATTCACATCCAACAGTAATTTAAAGTCAAAAGATTAAATGTTAAAATGCCATCTTTTTTAAAAAAAAAAATTTAAATTAATATTATTATTTTTTTTTCTTTTTGTTAAATGTTTTTAAAATGTTTTATTAATGTTTTTTTTTTGTACGTTCGACTGGTCCGGGGTCATCGTTTTTCATCATAAAATTGATTTTATGGACTCTACCAAAAATGATTCAAAATGTCATTTGGATCGGGCCTCATGTTTAATAACCACTTTTTAAACCCTCACAGTTAACAAAATTGTCATTTTTACAGAGTTTTGCTTACTCAGAAGCTTCACTTTTGACCAATTTCAGGCACAGAAATCACTTTAAACACACTTATTTTAGTTGAAAAAGTAATAATTCACATCCAACAGTAATTTAAAGTCAAAAGATAAAATGTGAAAATTTCATCTTTTTTTATTTTTTATAATTTTTTTAAATTAAATGGTTTTTTTATTTAATTTTGTTAATTTTTTTTAAATGTTTTTTTTATTGTTATTTTTTTAATTTTTTGTACGTTTGACTGGTCCGGGGTCATCGTTTTTCATCATAAAATTGATTTTATGGACTCTACCAAAAATGATTCAAAATGTCATTTGGATCGGGCCTCATGTTGAATAACCACTTTTTAAACCCTCACAGTTACCAAAATTGTCATTTTTACAGAGTTTTGCTTACTCAGAAGCTTCACTTTTGACCAATTTCAGGCACAGAAATCACTTTAAACACACTTATTTTAGTTGAAAAAGTAATATTTCACATCCAACAGTAATTTAAAGTCAAAAGATTAAATGTTAAAATTTCATCTTTTTAATTTTTTTTTATTTTTTATTTTTATTTAAAAAAAATTTTTTGTTGTTAATTTTTTAAAAAATGTTTTATTTCATTTATTTATTTATTTATTTATTTATTTATTGATTTTTGTACGTTCGACTGGTCCGGGGTCATCGTTTTTCATTATAAAATTGATTTTATGGACTCTACCAAAAATGATTCAAAATGTCATTTGGATCGGGCCTCATGTTGAATACCACTTTTTAAACCCTCACAGTTACCAAAATTGTCATTTTTACAGAGTTTTGCTTACTCAGAAGCTTCACTTTTGACCAATTTCAGGCACAGAAATCACTTTAAACACACTTATTTTAGTTGAAAAAGTAATAATTCACACCCAACAGTAATTTAAAGTCAAAAGATTAAATGTTAAAATTTCATCTTTTTTTTTGTTTTTGTTTTTATTTTATTATTTTTTTTATTTTATTTTTATTTAAATTTTTTTATTTTTTTATTTTGTTACATTTTTTTAAATGTATATAATTTTTGTTTTTATTTTTTTTATTGTATGTTCGACTGGTCCGGGGTCATCGTTTTTCATCATAAAATTGATTTTATGGACTCTACCAAAAATGATTCAAAATGTCATTTGGATCGGGCCTCATGTTTAATAACCACTTTTTAACCCTCACAGTTACCAAAATTGTCATTTTTACAGTTTTGCTTACTCAGAAGCTTCACTTTTGACCAATTTCAGGCACAGAAATCACTTTAAACACACTTATTTTAGTTGAAAAAGTAATAAATCACATCCAACAGTAATTTAAAGTCAAAAGATTAAATGTTAAAATGTCATCTTTTTTTTTTTTTTTTTTTTACATTATTAATATTATTTAATTTTTTTTTTGCTAAATTTTTTTAAAATGTTTTCTTTTTTTAAATTTTTTTTTTTGTACGTTCGACTGGTCCGGGGTAATCGTTTTTCATCATAAAATGGATTTAATGGACTCTACCAAAAATGATTCAAAATGTCATTTGGATCGGGCCTCATGTTTAATAACCACTTTTTAAACCCTCACAGTTACCAAAATTGTCATTTTTACAGTTTTGCTTACTCAGAAGCTTCACTTTTGACCAATTTAAGGCCCAGAAATCACTTTAAACACACTTATTTTAGTTGAAAAAGTAATAATTCACACCCAACAGTAATTTAAAGTCAAAAGATTAAATGTTAAAATTTCATCTTTTTTTTGTTTTTTTTTTTTTTTTAATTTAATTTTTTTTTTTTTTTTTTTTAATTTTGTTAAATTTTTTTTAAATGTATTTTTTTTATTTTTTTATTATTGTATGTTCGACTGGTCCGGGGTCATCATTTTTCATCATAAAATTGATTTTATGGACTCTACCAAAAATGATTCAAAATGTAATTTGGATCGGGCCTCATGTTGAATAACCACTTTTTAAACCCTCACAGTTACCAAAATTGTCATTTTTACAAAGTTTTGCTTACTCAGAAGCTTCACTTTTGACCAATTTCAGGCACAGAAATCACTTTAAACACACTTATTTTAGTTGAAAAAGTAATATTTCACATCCAACAGTAATTTAAAGTCATAAGATTAAATGTTAAAATTTCATCTTTTTTTATTTTATTTTATTTTATTTTTTAAATTAAATTTTTTTTTTATTTTTTTAAATGTTTTATTTTATTTTTTTTTTATTTTATGTTTTTTATTTAATTTTTATTTTATTTTATTTTTTTAATTTTGTTAAATTTTTTTTAAATGTATTTTTTTTATTTTTTTATTATTGTATGTTCGACTGGTCATCGTTTTTCATCATAAAATTGATTTTATGGACTCTACCAAAAATGATTCAAAATGTCATTTGGATCGGGCCTCATGTTGAATAACCACTTTTTAAACCCTCACAGTTACCAAATATGTCATTTTTACAGAGTTTTGCTTACTCAGAAGCTTCACTTTTGACCAATTTCAGGCACAGAAATCACTTTAAACACACTTATTTTAGTTGAAAAAGTAATAATTAACATCCAACAGTAATTTAAAGTCAAAAGATAAAATGTTAAAATGTCATCTTTTTTTTTTTTTTTTTTTTAAATTATTATTGTTATTTTTTTTTCTTTTTGTTAATTTTTTTTAAAATGTTTTATTAATTTTTTTTTTTTTGTACGTTCGACTGGTCCGGGGTCATCGTTTTTCATCATAAAACTGATTTTATGGACTCTACCAAAAATGATTCAAAATGTCATTTGGATCGGGCCTCATGTTTAATAACCACTTTTTATACCCTCACAGTTACCAAAATTGTCATTTTTACAGTTTTGCTTACTCAGAAGATTCACTTTTGACCAATTTCAGGCACAGAAATCACTTTAAACACACTTATTTTAGTTGAAAAAGTAATAATTCACATCCAACAGTAATTTAAAGTCAAAAGATTAAATGTGAAAATGTCATCTTTTTTTATTTTTTATAATTTTTTTTAAATTAAATGTTTTTTTTTCTAATTTTGTTAATTGTTTTTAAATGTTTTTTTATTGTTATTTGTTAAATTTTTCGTACGTTCGACTGGTCCGGGGTCATCGTTTTTCATCATAAAATTGATTTTATGGACTCTACCAAAAATGATTCAAAATGTCATTTGGATCGGGCCTCATGTTTAATAACCACTTTTTAAACCCTCACAGTTACCAAAATTGTCATTTTTACAGAGTTTTGCTTACTCAGAAGCTTCACTTTTGACCAATTTCAGGCACAGAAATCACTTTAAACACACTTATTTTAGTTGAAAAAGTAATAATTCCCACCCAACAGTAATTTAAAGTCAAAAGATTAAATGTTAAAATTTCATCTTTTTTTTTTGTTTTTGTTTTTATTTTATTATTTTTTTTATTTATTTTTTATTTAAATTTTTTTATTTTTTTATTTTGTTACATTTTTTTAAATGTATATAATTTTTGTTTTTATTTTTTTTATTATTGTATGTTCGACTGGTCCGGGGTCATCGTTTTTCATCATAAAATTGATTTTATGGACTCTACCAAAAATGATTCAAAATGTCATTTGGATCGGGCCTCATGTTTAATAACCACTTTTTAACCCTCACAGTTACCAAAATTGTCATTTTTACAGTTTTGCTTACTCAGAAGCTTCACTTTTGACCAATTTCAGGCACAGAAATCACTTTAAACACACTTATTTGTAGTTGAAAAAGTAATAAATCACATCCAACAGTAATTTAAAGTCAAAAGATTAAATGTTAAAATGTCATCTTTTTTTTTTTTTTTTTTTACATTATTAATATTATTTCATTTTTTTTGTTAAATTTTTTAAAAATGTTTTCTTTTTTAAAATTTTTTTTTTTGTACGTTCGACTGGTCCGGGGTAATCGTTTTTCATCATAAAATGGATTTAATGGACTCTACCAAAAATGATTCAAAATGTCATTTGGATCGGGCCTCATGTTTAATAACCACTTTTTAAACCCTCACAGTTACCAAAATTGTCATTTTTACAGTTTTGCTTACTCAGAAGCTTCACTTTTGACCAATTTAAGGCACAGAAATCACTTTAAACACACTTATTTTAGTTGAAAAAGTAATAATTCACACCCAACAGTAATTTAAAGTCAAATGATTAAATGTTAAAATTTCATCTTTTTTTTTTTTTTTTTTTTTTTATTTAATTTTTATTTTATTTAATTTTTTTAATTTTGTTAAAAGTTTTTTTAAATGTATTTTTTTTATTTTTTTATTATTGTATGTTCGACTGGTCCGGGGTCATCATTTTTCATCATAAAATTGATTTTATGGACTCTACCAAAAATGATTCAAAATGTCATTTGGATCGGGCCTCATGTTTAATAACCACTTTTTAAACCCTCACAGTTTCCAAAATTGTAATTTTTACAGTTTTGCTTACTCAGAAGCTTCACTTTTGACCAATTTCAGGCACCGAAATCACTATAAACACCCTTATTTTAGTTACCAAAGTAATAATTCACATCCAACAGTAATTTAAAGTCAAAAGATTAAATGCTAAAATGTCATCTTTTTTTTTTTTGTACATTTTTTAAAATTATTATTATTATTTTTTTTTAATTTGGTAAATTTTTTTAATGTTTTTATTTTTTATTTTTTTTTTTTTTTTTTTTTGTACGTTCGACTGGTCCGGGGTAATCGTTTTTCATCATAAAATTGATTTTATGGACTCTACCAAAAATGATTCAAAATGTCATTTGGATCGGGCCTCATGTTGAATAACCACTTTTTAAACCCTCACAGTTACCAAAATTGTCATTTTTACAGAGTTTTGCTTACTCAGAAGCTTCACTTTTGACCAATTTCAGGCACAGAAATCACTTTAAACACACTTATTTTAGTTGAAAAAGTAATAATTCACATCCAACAGTAATTTCAAGTCAAAAGATAAAATGTTAAAATGTCATCTTTTTTTTTAATTTTTTTTTTTTTAATTATTATTTTTATTTTTTCTTTTTGTTATTTTTTTTTAAATGTTTTATTAAATTTTTTTATTTTTTTTTGTACGTTCGACTGGTCCGGGGTCATCGTTTTTCATCATAAAACTGATTTTATGGACTCTACCAAAAATGATTCAAAATGTCATTTGGATCGGGCCTCATGTTTAATAACCACTTTTTATACCCTCACAGTTACCAAAATTGTCATTTTTACAGTTTTGCTTACTCAGAAGATTCACTTTTGACCAATTTCAGGCACAGAAATCACTTTAAACACACTTATTTTAGTTGAAAAAGTAATAATTCACATCCAACAGTAATTTAAAGTCAAAAGATAAAATGTGAAAATTTCATCTTTTTTTATTTTTTATAATTTTTTTAAATTAAATGTTTTTTTTTTTTTTAATTTTGTTAATTTTTTTTAAATGTTTCTTTTTTAATGTTTTTTTTTTCTTTTTTTTTGTACGTTCGACTGGTCCGGGGTCATCGTTTTTCATCATAAAATTGATTTTATGGACTCTACCAAAAATGTTTCAAAATGTCATTTGGATCGGGCCTCATGTTGAATAACCACTTTTTAAACCCTCACAGTTACCAAAATTGTCATTTTTACAGAGTTTTGCTTACTCAGAAGCTTCACTTTTGACCAATTTCAGGCACAGAAATCACTTTAAACACACTTATTTCAGTTGAAAAAGTAATAATTCACATCCAACAGTAATTTAAAGTTAAAAGATTAAATGTTAAAATTTCATCTTTTTTTATTTTATTTTTTTATTTATTTATTTATTTATTTATTTTTTATTTTTTTTGTTTTTGTTAAATTTTTTCAAATGTATATATATTTTTTTTTAAATTTTTTTTATTATTGTATATTCGACTGGTCCGGAGTAATCGTTTTTCATCATAAAATTGATTTTATGGACTCTACCAAAAATGATTCAAAATGTCATTTGGATCGGGCCTCATGTTGAATAACCACTTTTTAAACCCTCACAGTTACCAAAATTGTCATTTTTACAGAGTTTTGCTTACTCAGAAGCTTCACTTTTGACCAATTTCAGGCACAGAAATCACTTTAAACACACTTATTTCAGTTGAAAAAGTAATAATTCACATCCAACAGTAATTTCAAGTCAAAAGATAAAATGTTAAAATGTCATCTTTTTTTTAATTTTTTTTTTTAAATTAATATTATTTTTTTTTCTTTTTGTAAAATTTTTAAAAAATGTTTTATTAATGTTTTTTTTTTTTGTACGTTCGACTTGTCCGGGGTCATCGTTTTTCATCATAAAATTGATTTTATGGACTCTACCAAAAATGATTCAAAATGTCATTTGGATCGGGCCTCATGTTGAATAACCACTTTTTAAACCCTCACAGTTACCAAAATTGTCATTTTTACAGAGTTTTGCTTACTCAGAAGCTTCACTTTTGACCAATTTCAGGCACAGAAATCACTTTAAACACACTTATTTTAGTTGAAAAAGTAATAATTCACATCCAACAGTAATTTAAAGTCAAAAGATAAAATGTGAAAATTTCATCTTTTTTTTAATTTTTTTTTTTAAATTATTATTATTATTTTTTTTTCTTTTTGTTAAATTTTTTTTAAATGTTTTATTAAATTTTTTTTTTTTTTTGTACGTTCGACTGGTCCGGGGTCATCGTTTTTCATCATAAAACTTATTTTATGGACTCTACCAAAAATGATTCAAAATGTCATTTGGATCGGGCCTCATGTTTAATAACCACTTTTTATACCCTCACAGTTACCAAAATTGTCATTTTTACAGTTTTGCTTACTCAGAAGATTCACTTTTGACCAATTTCAGGCACAGAAATCACTTTAAACACACTTATTTTAGTTGAAAAAGTAATAATTCACATCCAACAGTAATTTAAAGTCAAAAGATAAAATGTGAAAATTTCATCTTTTTTTATTTTTTATAATTTTTTTTAATTAAATGTTTTTTTTTAAATGTTTTTTTTTATTGTTATTTTTTTAATTTTTTGTACGTTCGACTGGTCCTGGGTCATCGTTTTTCATCATAAAATTGATTTTATGGACTCTACCAAAAATGATTCAAAATGTCATTTGGATCGGGCCTCATGTTGAATAACCACTTTTTAAACCCTCACAGTTACCAAAATTGTCATTTTTACAGAGTTTTGCTTACTCAGAAGCTTCACTTTTGACCAATTTCAGGCACAGAAATCACTTTAAACACACTTATTTTAGTTGAAAAAGTAATATTTCACATCCAACAGTAATTTAAAGTCAAAAGATTAAATGTTAAAATTTCATCTTTTTTATTTATTTTTTTTTTATTTTTATTGAAAAAAATTGTTTTTTGTTGTTAATTTTTTTTTAAATGTTTTATTTCATTTATTTATTTATTTATTTATTTATTGATTTTTGTACGTTCGACTGGTCCGGGGTCATCGTTTTTCATTATAAAATTGATTTTACGGACTCTACCAAAAATGATTCAAAATGTCATTTGGATCGGGCCTCATGTTGAATACCACTTTTTAAACCCTCACAGTTACCAAAATTGTCATTTTTACAGAGTTTTGATTACTCAGAAGCTTCACTTTTGACCAATTTAAGGCACAGAAATCACTTTAAACACACTTATTTTAGTTGAAAAAGTAATAATTCACACCCAACAGTAATTTAAAGTCAAAAGATTAAATGTTAAAATTTCATCTTTTTTTTTGTAATTTTTTTTAAATTTTTTTTTTTTATTTAATTTGTATTTTATTGTATTTTTTTAATTTTGTTAAATTTTTTTTAAATGTATTTTTTTTATTTTTTTATTATTGTATGTTCGACTGGTCCGGGGTCATCGTTTTTCATCATAAAATTGATTTTATGGACTCTACCAAAAATGATTCAAAATGTCATTTGGATCGGGCCTCATGTTGAATAACCACTTTTTAAACTCTCACAGTTACCAAAATTGCCATTTTTACAGAGTTTTGCTTACTCAGAAGCTTCAATTTTGACCAATTTCAGGCACAGAAATCACTTTAAACACACTTATTTTAGTTGCCAAAGTAATAATTCACATCCAACAGTAATTTAAAGTCAAAAGGTTAAATGTTAAAATGTCATCTTTTTTTTTTGAAATTTTTTTAAAATAATTTTTTTTTTTTTATTTTGTTAAATTTTTTTTTTATGTTTTTTTTTTTCTTTTTTTTTGTATGTTCGACTGGTACGGGGTCATCGTTTTTCATCATAAAATTGATTTTATGGACTCTACCAAAAATGATTCAAAATGTCATTTGGATCGGGCCTCATGTTGAATAACCACTTTTTAAACCCTCACAGTTACCAAATATGTCATTTTTACAGAGTTTTGCTTACTCAGAAGCTTCACTTTTGACCAATTTCAGGCACAGAAATCACTTTAAACACACTTATTTTAGTTGAAAAAGTAATAATTAACATCCAACAGTAATTTAAAGTCAAAAGATAAAATGTTAAAATGTCATCTTTTTTTTTTTTTTTTTTTTTAAATTATTATTGTTATTTTTTTTTCTTTTTGTTAATTTTTTTTAAAATGTTTTATTAAATTTTTTTTTTTTTGTACGTTCGACTGGTCCGGGGTCATCGTTTTTCATCATAAAACTGATTTTATGGACTCTACCAAAAATGATTCAAAATGTCATTTGGATCGGGCCTCATGTTTAATAACCACTTTTTATACCCTCACAGTTACCAAAATTGTCATTTTTACAGTTTTGCTTACTCAGAAGATTCACTTTTGACCAATTTCAGGCACAGAAATCACTTTAAACACACTTATTTTAGTTGAAAAAGTAATATTTCACATCCAACAGTAATTTAAAGTCATAAGATTAAATGTTAAAATTTCATCTTTTTTTATTTTATTTTATTTTATTTTTTAAATTAAATTTTTTTTTTTTTTTTTTTAAATGTTGTATTTTATTTTTTTTTATTTTATTTTTTTTATTTAATTTTTATTTTATTTTATTTTTTTAATTTTGTTAAATTTTTTTTAAATGTATTTTTTTTATTTTTTTAATATTGTATGTTCGACTGGTCCGGGGTCATCGTTTTTCATCATAAAATTGATTTTATGGACTCTACCAAAAATGATTCAAAATGTCATTTGGATCGGGCCTCATGTTGAATAACCACTTTTTAAACTCTCACAGTTACCAAAATTGCCATTTTTACAGAGTTTTGCTTACTCAGAAGCTTCAATTTTGACCAATTTCAGGCACAGAAATCACTTTAAACACACTTATTTTAGTTGAAAAAGTAATAATTCACATCCAACAGTAATTTAAAGTCAAAAGGTTAAATGTTAAAATGTCATCTTTTTTTTTGAAATTTTTTTAAAATAATTTTTTTTTTTTTATTTTGTTAATTTTATTTTTTATGTTTTTTTTTTTCTTTTTTTTTGTACGTTCGACTGGTCCGGGGTCATCGTTTTTCATCATAAAATTGATTTTATGGACTCTACCAAAAATGATTCAAAATGTCATTTGGATCGGGCCTCATGTTGAATAACCACTTTTTAAACCCTCACAGTTACCAAATATGTCATTTTTACAGAGTTTTGCTTACTCAGAAGCTTCACTTTTGACCAATTTCAGGCACAGAAATCACTTTAAACACACTTATTTTAGTTGAAAAAGTAATAATTAACATCCAACAGTAATTTAAAGTCAAAAGATAAAATGTTAAAATGTCATCTTTTTTTTTTTTTTTTTTTTTAAATTATTATTGTTATTTTTTTTTCTTTTTGTTAATTTTTTTTAAAATGTTTTATTAATTTTTTTTTTTTTGTACGTTCGACTGGTCCGGGGTCATCGTTTTTCATCATAAAACTGATTTTATGGACTCTACCAAAAATGATTCAAAATGTCATTTGGATCGGGCCTCATGTTTAATAACCACTTTTTAAACCCTCACAGTTTCCAAAATTGTAATTTTTACAGTTTTGCTTACTCAGAAGCTTCACTTTTGACCAATTTCAGGCACCGAAATCACTATAAACACCCTTATTTTAGTTACCAAAGTAATAATTCACATCCAACAGTAATTTAAAGTCAAAAGATTAAATGCTAAAATGTCATCTTTTTTTTTTTTGTACATTTTTTAAAATTATTATTATTTTTTTTTTTTAATTTGGTAAATTTTTTTAATGTTTTTATTTTTTATTTATTTATTTATTTTTTTTTTGTACGTTCGACTGGTCCGGGGTAATCGTTTTTCATCATAAAATTGATTTTATGGACTCTACCAAAAATGATTCAAAATGTCATTTGGATCGGGCCTCATGTTGAATAACCACTTTTTAAACCCTCACAGTTACCAAAATTGTCATTTTTACAGAGTTTTGCTTACTCAGAAGCTTCACTTTTGACCAATTTCAGGCACAGAAATCACTTTAAACACACTTATTTTAGTTGAAAAAGTAATAATTCACATCCAACAGTAATTTCAAGTCAAAAGATAAAATGTTAAAATGTCATCTTTTTTTTTAATTTTTTTTTTTTTAATTATTATTTTTATTTTTTCTTTTTGTTATTTTTTTTTAAATGTTTTATTAAATTTTTTTATTTTTTTTTGTACGTTCGACTGGTCCGGGGTCATCGTTTTTCATCATAAAACTGATTTTATGGACTCTACCAAAAATGATTCAAAATGTCATTTGGATCGGGCCTCATGTTTAATAACCACTTTTTATACCCTCACAGTTACCAAAATTGTCATTTTTACAGTTTTGCTTACTCAGAAGATTCACTTTTGACCAATTTCAGGCACAGAAATCACTTTAAACACACTTATTTTAGTTGAAAAAGTAATAATTCACATCCAACAGTAATTTAAAGTCAAAAGATAAAATGTGAAAATTTCATCTTTTTTTATTTTTTATAATTTTTTTAAATTAAATGTTTCTTTTTTTTTTAATTTTGTTAATTTTTTTTAAATGTTTCTTTTTTAATGTTTTTTTTTTCTTTTTTTTTGTACGTTCGACTGGTCCGGGGTCATCGTTTTTCATCATAAAATTGATTTTATGGACTCTACCAAAAATGTTTCAAAATGTCATTTGGATCGGGCCTCATGTTGAATAACCACTTTTTAAACCCTCACAGTTACCAAAATTGTCATTTTTACAGAGTTTTGCTTACTCAGAAGCTTCACTTTTGACCAATTTCAGGCACAGAAATCACTTTAAACACACTTATTTCAGTTGAAAAAGTAATAATTCACATCCAACAGTAATTTAAAGTTAAAAGATTAAATGTTAAAATTTCATCTTTTTTTATTTTATTTTTTTATTTATTTATTTATTTATTTTTTTTTTATTTTTTTTGTTTTTGTTAAATTTTTTCAAATGTATATATATTTTTTTAAATTTTTTTTTTATTATTGTATATTCGACTGGTCCGGAGTAATCGTTTTTCATCATAAAATTGATTTTATGGACTCTACCAAAAATGATTCAAAATGTCATTTGGATCGGGCCTCATGTTGAATAACCACTTTTTAAACCCTCACAGTTACCAAAATTGTCATTTTTACAGAGTTTTGCTTACTCAGAAGCTTCACTTTTGACCAATTTCAGGCACAGAAATCACTTTAAACACACTTATTTTAGTTGAAAAAGTAATAATTCACATCCAACAGTAATTTCAAGTCAAAAGATAAAATGTTAAAATGTCATCTTTTTTTTAATTTTTTTTTTTAAATTAATATTATTTTTTTTTCTTTTTGTAAAATTTTTAAAAAATGTTTTATTAATGTTTTTTTTTTTGTACGTTCGACTTGTCCGGGGTCATCGTTTTTCATCATAAAATTGATTTTATGGACTCTACCAAAAATGATTCAAAATGTCATTTGGATCGGGCCTCATGTTGAATAACCACTTTTTAAACCCTCACAGTTACCAAAATTGTCATTTTTACAGAGTTTTGCTTACTCAGAAGCTTCACTTTTGACCAATTTCAGGCACAGAAATCACTTTAAACACACTTATTTTAGTTGAAAAAGTAATAATTCACATCCAACAGTAATTTAAAGTCAAAAGATAAAATGTGAAAATTTCATCTTTTTTTTAATTTTTTTTTTAAAATTATTATTATTATTTTTTTTCTTTTTGTTAAATTTTTTTTAAATGTTTTATTAAATTTTTTTTTTTTTTTGTACGTTCGACTGGTCCGGGGTCATCGTTTTTCATCATAAAACTTATTTTATGGACTCTACCAAAAATGATTCAAAATGTCATTTGGATCGGGCCTCATGTTTAATAACCACTTTTTATACCCTCACAGTTACCAAAATTGTCATTTTTACAGTTTTGCTTACTCAGAAGATTCACTTTTGACCAATTTCAGGCACAGAAATCACTTTAAACACACTTATTTTAGTTGAAAAAGTAATAATTCACATCCAACAGTAATTTAAAGTCAAAAGATAAAATGTGAAAATTTCATCTTTTTTTATTTTTTATAATTTTTTTTAATTAAATGTTTTTTTTTAAATGTTTTTTTTTATTGTTATTTTTTTAATTTTTTGTACGTTCGACTGGTCCTGGGTCATCGTTTTTCATCATAAAATTGATTTTATGGACTCTACCAAAAATGATTCAAAATGTCATTTGGATCGGGCCTCATGTTGAATAACCACTTTTTAAACCCTCACAGTTACCAAAATTGTCATTTTTACAGAGTTTTGCTTACTCAGAAGCTTCACTTTTGACCAATTTCAGGCACAGAAATCACTTTAAACACACTTATTTTAGTTGAAAAAGTAATATTTCACATCCAACAGTAATTTAAAGTCAAAAGATTAAATGTTAAAATTTCATCTTTTTTATTTATTTATTTTTTTTATTTTTATTGAAAAAAATTGTTTTTTGTTGTTAATTTTTTTTTAAATGTTTTATTTCATTTATTTATTTATTTATTTATTTATTGATTTTTGTACGTTCGACTGGTCCGGGGTCATCGTTTTTCATTATAAAATTGATTTTACGGACTCTACCAAAAATGATTCAAAATGTCATTTGGATCGGGCCTCATGTTGAATACCACTTTTTAAACCCTCACAGTTACCAAAATTGTCATTTTTACAGAGTTTTGATTACTCAGAAGCTTCACTTTTGACCAATTTAAGGCACAGAAATCACTTTAAACACACTTATTTTAGTTGAAAAAGTAATAATTCACACCCAACAGTAATTTAAAGTCAAAAGATTAAATGTTAAAATTTCATCTTTTTTTTTGTAATTTTTTAAAAAAAAATTTTTTTATTTAATTTGTATTTTATTGTATTTTTTTAATTTTGTTAAATTTTTTTTAAATGTATTTTTTTTATTTTTTTATTATTGTATGTTCGACTGGTCCGGGGTCATCGTTTTTCATCATAAAATTGATTTTATGGACTCTACCAAAAATGATTCAAAATGTCATTTGGATCGGGCCTCATGTTGAATAACCACTTTTTAAACCCTCACAGTTACCAAAATTGTCATTTTTACAGAGTTTTGCTTACTCAGAAGCTTCAATTTTGACCAATTTCAGGCACAGAAATCACTTTAAACACACTTATTTCAGTTGAAAAAGTAATAATTCACATCCAACAGTAATTTAAAGTTAAAAGATTAAATGTTAAAATTTCATCTTTTTTTATTTTATTTTTTTATTTATTTATTTATTTATTTATTTTTTATTTTTTTTGTTTTTGTTAAATTTTTTCAAATGTATATATATTTTTTTTTAAATTTTTTTTATTATTGTATATTCGACTGGTCCGGAGTAATCGTTTTTCATCATAAAATTGATTTTATGGACTCTACCAAAAATGATTCAAAATGTCATTTGGATCGGGCCTCATGTTGAATAACCACTTTTTAAACCCTCACAGTTACCAAAATTGTCATTTTTACAGAGTTTTGCTTACTCAGAAGCTTCACTTTTGACCAATTTCAGGCACAGAAATCACTTTAAACACACTTATTTCAGTTGAAAAAGTAATAATTCACATCCAACAGTAATTTCAAGTCAAAAGATAAAATGTTAAAATGTCATCTTTTTTTTAATTTTTTTTTTTAAATTAATATTATTTTTTTTTCTTTTTGTAAAATTTTTAAAAAATGTTTTATTAATGTTTTTTTTTTTTGTACGTTCGACTTGTCCGGGGTCATCGTTTTTCATCATAAAATTGATTTTATGGACTCTACCAAAAATGATTCAAAATGTCATTTGGATCGGGCCTCATGTTGAATAACCACTTTTTAAACCCTCACAGTTACCAAAATTGTCATTTTTACAGAGTTTTGCTTACTCAGAAGCTTCACTTTTGACCAATTTCAGGCACAGAAATCACTTTAAACACACTTATTTTAGTTGAAAAAGTAATAATTCACATCCAACAGTAATTTAAAGTCAAAAGATAAAATGTGAAAATTTCATCTTTTTTTTAATTTTTTTTTTTAAATTATTATTATTATTTTTTTTTCTTTTTGTTAAATTTTTTTTAAATGTTTTATTAAATTTTTTTTTTTTTTTGTACGTTCGACTGGTCCGGGGTCATCGTTTTTCATCATAAAACTTATTTTATGGACTCTACCAAAAATGATTCAAAATGTCATTTGGATCGGGCCTCATGTTTAATAACCACTTTTTATACCCTCACAGTTACCAAAATTGTCATTTTTACAGTTTTGCTTACTCAGAAGATTCACTTTTGACCAATTTCAGGCACAGAAATCACTTTAAACACACTTATTTTAGTTGAAAAAGTAATAATTCACATCCAACAGTAATTTAAAGTCAAAAGATAAAATGTGAAAATTTCATCTTTTTTTATTTTTTATAATTTTTTTTAATTAAATGTTTTTTTTTAAATGTTTTTTTTTATTGTTATTTTTTTAATTTTTTGTACGTTCGACTGGTCCTGGGTCATCGTTTTTCATCATAAAATTGATTTTATGGACTCTACCAAAAATGATTCAAAATGTCATTTGGATCGGGCCTCATGTTGAATAACCACTTTTTAAACCCTCACAGTTACCAAAATTGTCATTTTTACAGAGTTTTGCTTACTCAGAAGCTTCACTTTTGACCAATTTCAGGCACAGAAATCACTTTAAACACACTTATTTTAGTTGAAAAAGTAATATTTCACATCCAACAGTAATTTAAAGTCAAAAGATTAAATGTTAAAATTTCATCTTTTTTATTTATTTTTTTTTTATTTTTATTGAAAAAAATTGTTTTTTGTTGTTAATTTTTTTTTAAATGTTTTATTTCATTTATTTATTTATTTATTTATTTATTGATTTTTGTACGTTCGACTGGTCCGGGGTCATCGTTTTTCATTATAAAATTGATTTTACGGACTCTACCAAAAATGATTCAAAATGTCATTTGGATCGGGCCTCATGTTGAATACCACTTTTTAAACCCTCACAGTTACCAAAATTGTCATTTTTACAGAGTTTTGATTACTCAGAAGCTTCACTTTTGACCAATTTAAGGCACAGAAATCACTTTAAACACACTTATTTTAGTTGAAAAAGTAATAATTCACACCCAACAGTAATTTAAAGTCAAAAGATTAAATGTTAAAATTTCATCTTTTTTTTTGTAATTTTTTTTAAATTTTTTTTTTTTATTTAATTTGTATTTTATTGTATTTTTTTAATTTTGTTAAATTTTTTTTAAATGTATTTTTTTTATTTTTTTATTATTGTATGTTCGACTGGTCCGGGGTCATCGTTTTTCATCATAAAATTGATTTTATGGACTCTACCAAAAATGATTCAAAATGTCATTTGGATCGGGCCTCATGTTGAATAACCACTTTTTAAACTCTCACAGTTACCAAAATTGCCATTTTTACAGAGTTTTGCTTACTCAGAAGCTTCAATTTTGACCAATTTCAGGCACAGAAATCACTTTAAACACACTTATTTTAGTTGCCAAAGTAATAATTCACATCCAACAGTAATTTAAAGTCAAAAGGTTAAATGTTAAAATGTCATCTTTTTTTTTTGAAATTTTTTTAAAATAATTTTTTTTTTTTTATTTTGTTAAATTTTTTTTTTATGTTTTTTTTTTTCTTTTTTTTTGTATGTTCGACTGGTACGGGGTCATCGTTTTTCATCATAAAATTGATTTTATGGACTCTACCAAAAATGATTCAAAATGTCATTTGGATCGGGCCTCATGTTGAATAACCACTTTTTAAACCCTCACAGTTACCAAATATGTCATTTTTACAGAGTTTTGCTTACTCAGAAGCTTCACTTTTGACCAATTTCAGGCACAGAAATCACTTTAAACACACTTATTTTAGTTGAAAAAGTAATAATTAACATCCAACAGTAATTTAAAGTCAAAAGATAAAATGTTAAAATGTCATCTTTTTTTTTTTTTTTTTTTTTAAATTATTATTGTTATTTTTTTTTCTTTTTGTTAATTTTTTTTAAAATGTTTTATTAAATTTTTTTTTTTTTGTACGTTCGACTGGTCCGGGGTCATCGTTTTTCATCATAAAACTGATTTTATGGACTCTACCAAAAATGATTCAAAATGTCATTTGGATCGGGCCTCATGTTTAATAACCACTTTTTATACCCTCACAGTTACCAAAATTGTCATTTTTACAGTTTTGCTTACTCAGAAGATTCACTTTTGACCAATTTCAGGCACAGAAATCACTTTAAACACACTTATTTTAGTTGAAAAAGTAATATTTCACATCCAACAGTAATTTAAAGTCATAAGATTAAATGTTAAAATTTCATCTTTTTTTATTTTATTTTATTTTATTTTTTAAATTAAATTTTTTTTTTTTTTTTTTTAAATGTATTTTATTTTTTTTTATTTTATTTTTTTTATTTAATTTTTATTTTATTTTATTTTTTTAATTTTGTTAAATTTTTTTTAAATGTATTTTTTTTATTTTTTTAATATTGTATGTTCGACTGGTCCGGGGTCATCGTTTTTCATCATAAAATTGATTTTATGGACTCTACCAAAAATGATTCAAAATGTCATTTGGATCGGGCCTCATGTTGAATAACCACTTTTTAAACTCTCACAGTTACCAAAATTGCCATTTTTACAGAGTTTTGCTTACTCAGAAGCTTCAATTTTGACCAATTTCAGGCACAGAAATCACTTTAAACACACTTATTTTAGTTGAAAAAGTAATAATTCACATCCAACAGTAATTTAAAGTCAAAAGGTTAAATGTTAAAATGTCATCTTTTTTTTTGAAATTTTTTTAAAATAATTTTTTTTTTTTTATTTTGTTAATTTTATTTTTTATGTTTTTTTTTTTCTTTTTTTTTGTACGTTCGACTGGTCCGGGGTCATCGTTTTTCATCATAAAATTGATTTTATGGACTCTACCAAAAATGATTCAAAATGTCATTTGGATCGGGCCTCATGTTGAATAACCACTTTTTAAACCCTCACAGTTACCAAATATGTCATTTTTACAGAGTTTTGCTTACTCAGAAGCTTCACTTTTGACCAATTTCAGGCACAGAAATCACTTTAAACACACTTATTTTAGTTGAAAAAGTAATAATTAACATCCAACAGTAATTTAAAGTCAAAAGATAAAATGTTAAAATGTCATCTTTTTTTTTTTTTTTTTTTTTAAATTATTATTGTTATTTTTTTTTCTTTTTGTTAATTTTTTTTAAAATGTTTTATTAATTTTTTTTTTTTTGTACGTTCGACTGGTCCGGGGTCATCGTTTTTCATCATAAAACTGATTTTATGGACTCTACCAAAAATGATTCAAAATGTCATTTGGATCGGGCCTCATGTTTAATAACCACTTTTTAAACCCTCACAGTTTCCAAAATTGTAATTTTTACAGTTTTGCTTACTCAGAAGCTTCACTTTTGACCAATTTCAGGCACCGAAATCACTATAAACACCCTTATTTTAGTTACCAAAGTAATAATTCACATCCAACAGTAATTTAAAGTCAAAAGATTAAATGCTAAAATGTCATCTTTTTTTTTTTTGTACATTTTTTAAAATTATTATTATTTTTTTTTTTTAATTTGGTAAATTTTTTTAATGTTTTTATTTTTTATTTTTTTTTTTTTTTTTTTTTTGTACGTTCGACTGGTCCGGGGTAATCGTTTTTCATCATAAAATTGATTTTATGGACTCTACCAAAAATGATTCAAAATGTCATTTGGATCGGGCCTCATGTTGAATAACCACTTTTTAAACCCTCACAGTTACCAAAATTGTCATTTTTACAGAGTTTTGCTTACTCAGAAGCTTCACTTTTGACCAATTTCAGGCACAGAAATCACTTTAAACACACTTATTTTAGTTGAAAAAGTAATAATTCACATCCAACAGTAATTTCAAGTCAAAAGATAAAATGTTAAAATGTCATCTTTTTTTTTAATTTTTTTTTTTTTAATTATTATTTTTATTTTTTCTTTTTGTTATTTTTTTTTAAATGTTTTATTAAATTTTTTTATTTTTTTTTGTACGTTCGACTGGTCCGGGGTCATCGTTTTTCATCATAAAACTGATTTTATGGACTCTACCAAAAATGATTCAAAATGTCATTTGGATCGGGCCTCATGTTTAATAACCACTTTTTATACCCTCACAGTTACCAAAATTGTCATTTTTACAGTTTTGCTTACTCAGAAGATTCACTTTTGACCAATTTCAGGCACAGAAATCACTTTAAACACACTTATTTTAGTTGAAAAAGTAATAATTCACATCCAACAGTAATTTAAAGTCAAAAGATAAAATGTGAAAATTTCATCTTTTTTTATTTTTTATAATTTTTTTAAATTAAATGTTTCTTTTTTTTTTAATTTTGTTAATTTTTTTTAAATGTTTCTTTTTTAATGTTTTTTTTTTCTTTTTTTTTGTACGTTCGACTGGTCCGGGGTCATCGTTTTTCATCATAAAATTGATTTTATGGACTCTACCAAAAATGTTTCAAAATGTCATTTGGATCGGGCCTCATGTTGAATAACCACTTTTTAAACCCTCACAGTTACCAAAATTGTCATTTTTACAGAGTTTTGCTTACTCAGAAGCTTCACTTTTGACCAATTTCAGGCACAGAAATCACTTTAAACACACTTATTTCAGTTGAAAAAGTAATAATTCACATCCAACAGTAATTTAAAGTTAAAAGATTAAATGTTAAAATTTCATCTTTTTTTATTTTATTTTTTTATTTATTTATTTATTTATTTATTTTTTATTTTTTTTGTTTTTGTTAAATTTTTTCAAATGTATATATATTTTTTTAAAATTTTTTTTTATTATTGTATATTCGACTGGTCCGGAGTAATCGTTTTTCATCATAAAATTGATTTTATGGACTCTAACAAAAATGATTCAAAATGTCATTTGGATCGGGCCTCATGTTGAATAACCACTTTTTAAACCCTCACAGTTACCAAAATTGTCATTTTTACAGAGTTTTGCTTACTCAGAAGCTTCACTTTTGACCAATTTCAGGCACAGAAATCACTTTAAACACACTTATTTTAGTTGAAAAAGTAATAATTCACATCCAACAGTAATTTCAAGTCAAAAGATAAAATGTTAAAATGTCATCTTTTTTTTAATTTTTTTTTTTAAATTAATATTATTTTTTTTTCTTTTTGTAAAATTTTTAAAAAATGTTTTATTAATGTTTTTTTTTTTGTACGTTCGACTTGTCCGGGGTCATCGTTTTTCATCATAAAATTGATTTTATGGACTCTACCAAAAATGATTCAAAATGTCATTTGGATCGGGCCTCATGTTGAATAACCACTTTTTAAACCCTCACAGTTACCAAAATTGTCATTTTTACAGAGTTTTGCTTACTCAGAAGCTTCACTTTTGACCAATTTCAGGCACAGAAATCACTTTAAACACACTTATTTTAGTTGAAAAAGTAATAATTCACATCCAACAGTAATTTAAAGTCAAAAGATAAAATGTGAAAATTTCATCTTTTTTTTAATTTTTTTTTTAAAATTATTATTATTATTTTTTTTCTTTTTGTTAAATTTTTTTTAAATGTTTTATTAAATTTTTTTTTTTTTTTGTACGTTCGACTGGTCCGGGGTCATCGTTTTTCATCATAAAACTTATTTTATGGACTCTACCAAAAATGATTCAAAATGTCATTTGGATCGGGCCTCATGTTTAATAACCACTTTTTATACCCTCACAGTTACCAAAATTGTCATTTTTACAGAGTTTTGCTTACTCAGAAGATTCACTTTTGACCAATTTCAGGCACAGAAATCACTTTAAACACACTTATTTTAGTTGAAAAAGTAATAATTCACATCCAACAGTAATTTAAAGTCAAAAGATAAAATGTGAAAATTTCATCTTTTTTTATTTTTTATAATTTTTTTTAATTAAATGTTTTTTTTTAAATGTTTTTTTTTATTGTTATTTTTTTAATTTTTTGTACGTTCGACTGGTCCTGGGTCATCGTTTTTCATCATAAAATTGATTTTATGGACTCTACCAAAAATGATTCAAAATGTCATTTGGATCGGGCCTCATGTTGAATAACCACTTTTTAAACCCTCACAGTTACCAAAATTGTCATTTTTACAGAGTTTTGCTTACTCAGAAGCTTCACTTTTGACCAATTTCAGGCACAGAAATCACTTTAAACACACTTATTTTAGTTGAAAAAGTAATATTTCACATCCAACAGTAATTTAAAGTCAAAAGATTAAATGTTAAAATTTCATCTTTTTTATTTATTTATTTTTTTTATTTTTATTGAAAAAAATTGTTTTTTGTTGTTAATTTTTTTTTAAATGTTTTATTTCATTTATTTATTTATTTATTTATTTATTGATTTTTGTACGTTCGACTGGTCCGGGGTCATCGTTTTTCATTATAAAATTGATTTTACGGACTCTACCAAAAATGATTCAAAATGTCATTTGGATCGGGCCTCATGTTGAATACCACTTTTTAAACCCTCACAGTTACCAAAATTGTCATTTTTACAGAGTTTTGATTACTCAGAAGCTTCACTTTTGACCAATTTAAGGCACAGAAATCACTTTAAACACACTTATTTTAGTTGAAAAAGTAATAATTCACACCCAACAGTAATTTAAAGTCAAAAGATTAAATGTTAAAATTTCATCTTTTTTTTTGTAATTTTTTAAAAAAAAATTTTTTTATTTAATTTGTATTTTATTGTATTTTTTTAATTTTGTTAAATTTTTTTTAAATGTATTTTTTTTATTTTTTTATTATTGTATGTTCGACTGGTCCGGGGTCATCGTTTTTCATCATAAAATTGATTTTATGGACTCTACCAAAAATGATTCAAAATGTCATTTGGATCGGGCCTCATGTTGAATAACCACTTTTTAAACCCTCACAGTTACCAAAATTGTCATTTTTACAGAGTTTTGCTTACTCAGAAGCTTCAATTTTGACCAATTTCAGGCACAGAAATCACTTTAAACACACTTATTTTAGTTGCCAAAGTAATAATTCACATCCAACAGTAATTTAAAGTCAAAAGGTTAAATGTTAAAATGTCATCTTTTTTTTTGAAATTTTTTTTAAATATTTTTCTTTTTTTATTTTGTTAAATTTTTTTTTAATGTTTTTTTTTTTTCTTTTTTTTGTACGTTCGACTGGTCCGGGGTCATCGTTTTTCATCATAAAATTGATTTTATGGACTCTACCAAAAATGATTCAAAATGTCATTTGGATCGGGCCTCATGTTGAATAACCACTTTTTAAACCCTCACAGTTACCAAAATTGTCATTTTTACAGAGTTTTGCTTACTCAGAAGCTTCAATTTTGACCAATTTCAGGCACAGAAATCACTTTAAACACACTCATTTTAGTTGCCAAAGTAATAATTCACATCCAACAGTAATTTAAAGTCAAAAGGTTAAATGTTAAAATGTCATCTTTTTTTTTGAAATTTTTTTTAAATATTTTTTTTTTTTTATTTTGTTAAATTTTTTTTTAATGTTTTTTTTTTTCTTTTTTTTGTACGTTCGACTGGTCCGGGGTCATCGTTTTTCATCATAAAATTGATTTTATGGACTCTACCAAAAATGATTCAAAATGTCATTTGGATCGGGCCTCATGTTGAATAACCACTTTTTAAACCCTCACAGTTACCAAAATTGTCATTTTTACAGAGTTTTGCTTACTCAGAAGCTTCACTTTTGACCAATTTCAGGCACAGAAATCACTTTAAACACACTTATTTCAGTTGAAAAAGTAATAATTCACATCCAACAGTAATTTAAAGTCAAAAGATAAAATGTTAAAATGTCATCTTTTTTTTTTTGTTTTTGTTTTTATTTTATTATTTTTTTTATTTTTTTTTATTTAAATGTTTTAATTTTTTTATTTTGTTACATTTTTTTAAATGTATATAATTTTTGTTTTTATTTTTTTTATTATTGTATGTTCGACTGGTCCGGGGTCATCGTTTTTCATCATAAAATTGATTTTATGGACTCTACCAAAAATGATTCAAAATGTCATTTGGATCGGGCCTCATGTTTAATAACCACTTTTTAACCCTCACAGTTACCAAAATTGTCATTTTTACAGTTTTGCTTACTCAGAAGCTTCACTTTTGACCAATTTCAGGCACAGAAATCACTTTAAACACACTTATTTTAGTTGAAAAAGTAATAAATCACATCCAACAGTAATTTAAAGTCAAAAGATAAAATGTTAAAATGTCATCTTTTCTTTTTTTTTTTTTTTTTACATTATTAATATTATTTCATTTTTTTTTGTTAAATTTTTTTTAAATGTTTTCTTTTTTTACATTTTTTTTTTGTACGTTCGACTGGTCCGGGGTAATCGTTTTTCATCATAAAATGGATTTAATGGACTCTACCAAAAATGATTCAAAATGTCATTTGGATCGGGCCTCATGTTTAATAACCACTTTTTAAACCCTCACAGTTACCAAAATTGTCATTTTTACAGTTTTGCTTACTCAGAAGCTTCACTTTTGACCAATTTAAGGCACAGAAATCACTTTAAACACACTTATTTTAGTTGAAAAAGTAATAATTCACACCCAACAGTAATTTAAAGTCAAAAGATTAAATGTTAAAATTTCATCTTTTTTTTATATTTTTTTTTTATTTTATTTTTTTTATTTAATTTGTATTTTATTTTATTTTTTTAATTTTGTTAAATTTTTTTTAAATGTATTTTTTTTATTTTTTATTATTGTATGTTCGACTGGTCCGGGGTCATCATTTTTCATCATAAAATTGATTTTATGGACTCTACCAAAAATGATTCAAAATGTAATTTGGATCGGGCCTCATGTTGAATAACCACTTTTTAAACCCTCACAGTTACCAAAATTGTCATTTTTACAGAGTTTTGCTTACTCAGAAGCTTCACTTTTGACCAATTTCAGGCACAGAAATCACTTTAAACACACTTATTTTAGTTGAAAAAGTAATATTTCACATCCAACAGTAATTTAAAGTCAAAAGATTAAATGTTAAAATTTCATCTTTTTTTATTTTATTTTATTTTATTTTTTAAATTAAATTTTTTTATTTTTATTTTTTTAAAAAAAAATTTTTTTTTTAAATGTTTTATTTTATTTTATTTTATTTTATTTTTTTTGTACGTTCGACTGCTCCGGGGTCATCGTTTTTCATCATAAAATTGATTTTATGGACTCTACCAAAAATGATTCAAAATGTCATTTGGATCGGGCCTCATGTTGAATAACCACTTTTTAAACCCTCACAGTTACCAAAATTGCCATTTTTACAGAGTTTTGCTTACTCAGAAGCTTCAATTTTGACCAATTTCAGGCACAGAAATAACTTTAAACACACTTATTTTAGTTGCCAAAGTAATAATTCACATCCAACAGTAATTTAAAGTCAAAAGGTTAAATGTTAAAATGTCATCTTTTTTTTTGAAATTTTTTTTAAAAAATTTTTTTTTTATTTTGTTACATTTTTTTTTAATGTTTTTTTTTTTTCTTCTTTTTTTGTACGTTCGACTGGTCCGGGGTCATCGTTTTTCATCATAAAATTGATTTTATGGACTCTACCAAAAATGATTCAAAATGTCATTTGGATCGGGCCTCATGTTGAATAACCACTTTTTAAACCCTCACAGTTACCAAAATTGTCATTTTTACAGTTTTGCTTACTCAGAAGCTTCACTTTTGACCAATTTCAGGCACAGAAATCACTTTAAACACACTTATTTCAGTTGAAAAAGTAATAATTCACATCCAACAGTAATTTAAAGTCAAAAGATAAAATGTTAAAATGTCATCTTTTTTTAATTTTTTTTTTTTTAAATTAATATTATTATTTTTTGTTCTTTTTGTTAAATTTTTTTAAAATGTTTTATTAATTTTTTTTTTTTGTACGTTCGACTGGTCCGGGGTCATCGTTTTTCATCATAAAATTGATTTTATGGACTCTACCAAAAATGATTCAAAATGTCATTTGGATCGGGCCTCATGTTGAATAACCACTTTTTAAACCCTCACAGTTACCAAAATTGTCATTTTGACAGAGTTTTGCTTACTCAGAAGCTTCACTTTTGACCAATTTCAGGCACAGAAATCACTTTAAACACACTTATTTTAGTTGAAAAAGTAATAATTCACATCCAACAGTAATTTCAAGTCAAAAGATAAAATGTTAAAATGTCATCTTTTTTTAAATTTTTTATTTTTTTAATTATTATTATTATTTTTTTTTCTTTTTGTTAATTTTTTTTTAAATGTTTTATTAAATTGTTTTTTTTTTTTGTACGTTCGACTGGTCCGGGGTCATCGTTTTTCATCATAAAACTGATTTTATGGACTCTACCAAAAATGATTCAAAATGTCATTTGGATCGGGCCTCATGTTTAATAACCACTTTTTATACCCTCACAGTTACCAAAATTGTCATTTTTACAGTTTTGCTTACTCAGAAGATTCACTTTTGACCAATTTCAGGCACAGAAATCACTTTAAACACACTTATTTTAGTTGAAAAAGTAATAATTCACATCCAACAGTAATTTAAAGTCAAAAGATAAAATGTGAAAATTTCATATTTTTTTATTTTTTATAATTTTTTTAAATTAAATGTTTTTTTTTTTTTTATTTTGTTAATTTTTTTTAAATGTTTTTTTTTAATGTTTTTTTTTTTCTTTTTTTTTGTACGATCGACTGGTCCGGGGTCATCGTTTTTCATCATAAAATTGATTTTATGGACTCTACCAAAAATGATTCAAAATGTCATTTGGATCGGGCCTCATGTTGAATAACCACTTTTTAAACCCTCACAGTTACCAAAATTGTCATTTTTACAGAGTTTTGCTTACTCAGAAGCTTCACTTTTGACCAATTTCAGGCACAGAAATCACTTTAAACACACTTATTTCAGTTGAAAAAGTAATAATTCACATCCAACAGTAATTTAAAGTTAAAAGATTAAATGTTAAAATTTCATCTTTTTTTATTTTATTTTTTTATTTATTTATTTATTTATTTATTTAAAAAAAAAAATTTTAGTTACATTTTTTCAAATGTATATATATTTTTATTTTTTATTTTTTTATTATTGTATGTTCGACTGGTCCGGGGTAATCGTTTTTCATCATAAAATTGATTTTATGGACTCTACCAAAAATGATTCAAAATGTCATTTGGATCGGGCCTCATGTTTAATAACCACTTTTTATACCCTCACAGTTACCAAAATTGTCATTTTTACAGTTTTGCTTTCTCAGAAGATTCACTTTTGACCAATTTCAGGCACAGAAATCACTTTAAACACTTATTTTAGTTGAAAAAGTAATAATTCACATCCAACAGTAATTTAAAGTTAAAAGATTAAATGTTAAAATTTCATCTTTTTTTTTTTTTATAATTTTTTTTAAATTAAATGTATTTTTTTTGTAAATTTTGTAAAAAAAATTTTAAATGTTTTTTTTATTTTTATTTTTTTTCATTTTTTGTACGTTCGACTGGTCAGGGGTCATCGTTTTTCATCATAAAATTGATTTTATGGACTCTACCAAAAATGATTCAAAATGTCATTTGGATCGGGCCTCATGTTGAATAACCACTTTTTAAACCCTCACAGTTACCAAAATTGTCATTTTTACAGAGTTTTGCTTACTCAGAAGCTTCACTTTTGACCAATTTCAGGCACAGAAATCACTTTAAACAAACTTATTTTAGTTGAAAAAGTAATAATTCACATCCAACAGTAATTTAAAGTCAAAAGATTAAATGTTAAAATTTCATCTTTTTTTTTTTGTGTAAATTTTTTTAAATTAAATGTATTTTTTTTTAATTTTGTTAATTTTTATTTAAATGTTTTTTTTTTCTTTTTTTTTGTACGTTCGACTGGTCCGGGGTCTTCGTTTTTCATCATAAAATTGATTTTATGGACTCTACCAAAAATGATTCAAAATGTCATTTGGATCGGGCCTCATGTTGAATAACCACTTTTTAAACCCTCACAGTTACCAAAATTGTAATTTTTACAGAGTTTTGCTTACTCAGAAGCTTCACTTTTGACCAATTTCAGGCACAGAAATCACTTGAAACACACTTATTTCAGTTGAAAAAGTAATAATTCACATCCAACAGTAATTTAAAGTCAAAAGATTAAATGTTAAAATGTCATATTTTTTTAATTTTTTTTTTTTTAAATTAATATTATTATTTTTTGTTCTTTTTGTTAAATTTTTTTAAAATGTTTTATTAATTTTTTTTTTTTGTACGTTCGACTGGTCCGGGGTCATCGTTTTTCATCATAAAATTGATTTTATGGACTCTACCAAAAATGATTCAAAATGTCATTTGGATCGGGCCTCATGTTGAATAACCACTTTTTAAACCCTCACAGTTACCAAAATTGTCATTTTGACAGAGTTTTGCTTACTCAGAAGCTTCACTTTTGACCAATTTCAGGCACAGAAATCACTTTAAACACACTTATTTTAGTTGAAAAAGTAATAATTCACATCCAACAGTAATTTCAAGTCAAAAGATAAAATGTTAAAATGTCATCTTTTTTTAAATTTTTTATTTTTTTAATTATTATTATTATTTTTTTTTCTTTTTGTTAATTTTTTTTTAAATGTTTTATTAAATTGTTTTTTTTTTTTGTACGTTCGACTGGTCCGGGGTCATCGTTTTTCATCATAAAACTGATTTTATGGACTCTACCAAAAATGATTCAAAATGTCATTTGGATCGGGCCTCATGTTTAATAACCACTTTTTATACCCTCACAGTTACCAAAATTGTCATTTTTACAGTTTTGCTTACTCAGAAGATTCACTTTTGACCAATTTCAGGCACAGAAATCACTTTAAACACACTTATTTTAGTTGAAAAAGTAATAATTCACATCCAACAGTAATTTAAAGTCAAAAGATAAAATGTGAAAATTTCATATTTTTTTATTTTTTATAATTTTTTTAAATTAAATGTTTTTTTTTTTTTTATTTTGTTAATTTTTTTTAAATGTTTTTTTTTAATGTTTTTTTTTTTCTTTTTTTTTGTACGATCGACTGGTCCGGGGTCATCGTTTTTCATCATAAAATTGATTTTATGGACTCTACCAAAAATGATTCAAAATGTCATTTGGATCGGGCCTCATGTTGAATAACCACTTTTTAAACCCTCACAGTTACCAAAATTGTCATTTTTACAGAGTTTTGCTTACTCAGAAGCTTCACTTTTGACCAATTTCAGGCACAGAAATCACTTTAAACACACTTATTTCAGTTGAAAAAGTAATAATTCACATCCAACAGTAATTTAAAGTTAAAAGATTAAATGTTAAAATTTCATCTTTTTTTATTTTATTTTTTTATTTATTTATTTATTTATTTATTTAAAAAAAAAAAATTTTAGTTACATTTTTTCAAATGTATATATATTTTTATTTTTTATTTTTTTATTATTGTATGTTCGACTGGTCCGGGGTAATCGTTTTTCATCATAAAATTGATTTTATGGACTCTACCAAAAATGATTCAAAATGTCATTTGGATCGGGCCTCATGTTTAATAACCACTTTTTATACCCTCACAGTTACCAAAATTGTCATTTTTACAGTTTTGCTTTCTCAGAAGATTCACTTTTGACCAATTTCAGGCACAGAAATCACTTTAAACACTTATTTTAGTTGAAAAAGTAATAATTCACATCCAACAGTAATTTAAAGTTAAAAGATTAAATGTTAAAATTTCATCTTTTTTTTTTTTTATAATTTTTTTTAAATTAAATGTATTTTTTTTGTAAATTTTGTAAAAAAAATTTTAAATGTTTTTTTTATTTTTATTTTTTTTCATTTTTTGTACGTTCGACTGGTCAGGGGTCATCGTTTTTCATCATAAAATTGATTTTATGGACTCTACCAAAAATGATTCAAAATGTCATTTGGATCGGGCCTCATGTTGAATAACCACTTTTTAAACCCTCACAGTTACCAAAATTGTCATTTTTACAGAGTTTTGCTTACTCAGAAGCTTCACTTTTGACCAATTTCAGGCACAGAAATCACTTTAAACAAACTTATTTTAGTTGAAAAAGTAATAATTCACATCCAACAGTAATTTAAAGTCAAAAGATTAAATGTTAAAATTTCATCTTTTTTTTTTTGTGTAAATTTTTTTAAATTAAATGTATTTTTTTTTAATTTTGTTAATTTTTATTTAAATGTTTTTTTTTTCTTTTTTTTTGTACGTTCGACTGGTCCGGGGTCTTCGTTTTTCATCATAAAATTGATTTTATGGACTCTACCAAAAATGATTCAAAATGTCATTTGGATCGGGCCTCATGTTGAATAACCACTTTTTAAACCCTCACAGTTACCAAAATTGTAATTTTTACAGAGTTTTGCTTACTCAGAAGCTTCACTTTTGACCAATTTCAGGCACAGAAATCACTTGAAACACACTTATTTCAGTTGAAAAAGTAATAATTCACATCCAACAGTAATTTAAAGTCAAAAGATTAAATGTTAAAATGTCATATTTTTTTATTTTTTTTTATTTTATTTTTTTAATTAAAATTATTATTTATTTTTTTATTTTGTTAAATTTTTTTAAATGTTTTATTTCATTTATTTATTTATTTATTTATTTATTGATTTTTGTACGTTCGACTGGTCCGGGGTCATCGTTTTTCATTATAAAATTGATTTTATGGACTCTACCAAAAATGATTCAAAATGTCATTTGGATCGGGCCTCATGTTGAATACCACTTTTTAAACCCTCACAGTTACCAAAATTGTCATTTTTACAGAGTTTTGCTTACTCAGAAGCTTCACTTTTGACCAATTTCAGGCACAGAAATCACTTTAAACACACTTATTTTAGTTGAAAAAGTAATAATTCACATCCAACAGTAATTTAAAGTCAAAAGATAAAATGTGAAAATTTCATCTTTTTTTTAATTTTTTTTTTTTAAATTATTATTATTATTTTTTTTTCTTTTTGTAAAAATTTTTTTAAATGTTTTATTAAATTTTTTTTTTTTTTTTGTACGTTCGACTGGTCCGGGGTCATCGTTTTTCATCATAAAACTGATTTTATGGACTCTACCAAAAATGATTCAAAATGTCATTTGGATCGGGCCTCATGTTTAATAACCACTTTTTATACCCTCACAGTTACCAAAATTGTCATTTTTACAGTTTTGCTTACTCAGAAGATTCACTTTTGACCAATTTCAGGCACAGAAATCACTTTAAACACACTTATTTTAGTTGAAAAAGTAATAATTCACATCCAACAGTAATTTAAAGTCAAAAGATAAAATGTGAAAATGTCATCTTTTTTTATTTTTTATAATTTTTTTTAATTAAATGGTTTTTTTTTAATGTTTTTTTTTATTGTTATTTTTTTAATTTTTTGTACGTTCGACTGGTCCTGGGTCATCGTTTTTCATCATAAAATTGATTTTATGGACTCTACCAAAAATGATTCAAAATGTCATTTGGATCGGGCCTCATGTTGAATAACCACTTTTTAAACCCTCACAGTTACCAAAATTGTCATTTTTACAGAGTTTTGCTTACTCAGAAGCTTCACTTTTGACCAATTTCAGGCACAGAAATCACTTTAAACACACTTATTTTAGTTGAAAAAGTAATATTTCACATCCAACAGTAATTTAAAGTCAAAAGATTAAATGTTAAAATTTCATCTTTTTTATTTATTTATTTTTTTTATTTTTATTGAAAAAAAAATTTTTTTGTTGTTAATGTTTTTTTTAATGTTTTATTTCATTTATTTATTTATTCATTGATTTTTGTACGTTCGACTGGTCCGGGGTCATCGTTTTTCATTATAAAATTGATTTTACGGACTCTACCAAAAATGATTCAAAATGTCATTTGGATCGGGCCTCATGTTGAATAACCACTTTTTAAACCCTCACAGTTACCAAAATTGTAATTTTTACAGAGTTTTGCTTACTCAGAAGCTTCACTTTTGACCAATTTCAGGCACAGAAATCACTTGAAACACACTTATTTCAGTTGAAAAAGTAATAATTCACATCCAACAGTAATTTAAAGTCAAAAGATTAAATGTTAAAATGTCATATTTTTTTATTTTTTTTTATTTTATTTTTTTAATTAAAATTATTATTTATTTTTTTATTTTGTTAAATTTTTTTAAATGTTTTATTTCATTTATTTATTTATTTATTTATTTATTGATTTTTGTACGTTCGACTGGTCCGGGGTCATCGTTTTTCATTATAAAATTGATTTTATGGACTCTACCAAAAATGATTCAAAATGTCATTTGGATCGGGCCTCATGTTGAATACCACTTTTTAAACCCTCACAGTTACCAAAATTGTCATTTTTACAGAGTTTTGCTTACTCAGAAGCTTCACTTTTGACCAATTTCAGGCACAGAAATCACTTTAAACACACTTATTTTAGTTGAAAAAGTAATAATTCACATCCAACAGTAATTTAAAGTCAAAAGATAAAATGTGAAAATTTCATCTTTTTTTTAATTTTTTTTTTTTAAATTATTATTATTATTTTTTTTTCTTTTTGTAAAATTTTTTTTAAATGTTTTATTAAATTTTTTTTTTTTTTTTGTACGTTCGACTGGTCCGGGGTCATCGTTTTTCATCATAAAACTGATTTTATGGACTCTACCAAAAATGATTCAAAATGTCATTTGGATCGGGCCTCATGTTTAATAACCACTTTTTATACCCTCACAGTTACCAAAATTGTCATTTTTACAGTTTTGCTTACTCAGAAGATTCACTTTTGACCAATTTCAGGCACAGAAATCACTTTAAACACACTTATTTTAGTTGAAAAAGTAATAATTCACATCCAACAGTAATTTAAAGTCAAAAGATAAAATGTGAAAATGTCATCTTTTTTTATTTTTTATAATTTTTTTTAATTAAATGGTTTTTTTTAAATGTTTTTTTTTATTGTTATTTTTTTAATTTTTTGTACGTTCGACTGGTCCTGGGTCATCGTTTTTCATCATAAAATTGATTTTATGGACTCTACCAAAAATGATTCAAAATGTCATTTGGATCGGGCCTCATGTTGAATAACCACTTTTTAAACCCTCACAGTTACCAAAATTGTCATTTTTACAGAGTTTTGCTTACTCAGAAGCTTCACTTTTGACCAATTTCAGGCACAGAAATCACTTTAAACACACTTATTTTAGTTGAAAAAGTAATATTTCACATCCAACAGTAATTTAAAGTCAAAAGATTAAATGTTAAAATTTCATCTTTTTTATTTATTTTTTTTTTTTATTTTTATTGAAAAAAAAATTTTTTTGTTGTTAATGTTTTTTTTTATGTTTTATTTCATTTATTTATTTATTCATTGATTTTTGTACGTTCGACTGGTCCGGGGTCATCGTTTTTCATTATAAAATTGATTTTACGGACTCTACCAAAAATGATTCAAAATGTCATTTGGATCGGGCCTCATGTTGAATAACCACTTTTTAAACCCTCACAGTTACCAAAATTGTCATTTTTACAGAGTTTTGCTTACTCAGAAGCTTCACTTTTGACCAATTTCAGGCACAGAAATCACTTTAAACACACTTATTTTAGTTGAAAAAGTAATAATTCACACCCAACAGTAATTTAAAGTCAAAAGATTAAATGTTAAAATTTCATCTTTTTTTTTTGTTTTTGTTTTTATTTTATTATTTTTTTTATTTTTTTTTATTTAAATTTTTTAATTTTTTTATTTTGTTACATTTTTTAAATGTATATAATTTTTGTTTTTATTTTTTTTATTATTGTATGTTCGACTGGTCCGGGGTCATCGTTTTTCATCATAAAATTGATTTTATGGACTCTACCAAAAATGATTCAAAATGTCATTTGGATCGGGCCTCATGTTGAATAACCACTTTTTAAACCCTCACAGTTACCAAAATTGTCATTTTTACAGAGTTTTGCTTACTCAGAAGCTTCACTTTTGACCAATTTCAGGCACAGAAATCACTTTAAACACACTTATTTCAGTTGAAAAAGTAATAATTCACATCCAACAGTAATTTAAAGTCAAAAGATAAAATGTTAAAATGTCATCTTTTTTTAATTTTTCTTTTTTTAAATTAATATTATTATTTTTTGTTCTTTTTGTTAAATTTTCTTAAAATGTTTTATTAATTTTTTTTTTTTGTACGTTCCACTGGTCCGGGGTCATCGTTTTTCATCATAAAATTGATTTTATGGACTCTACCAAAAATGATTCAAAATGTCATTTGGATCGGGCCTCATGTTGAATAACCACTTTTTAAACCCTCACAGTTACCAAAATTGTCATTTTGACAGAGTTTTGCTTACTCAGAAGCTTCACTTTTGACCAATTTCAGGCACAGAAATCACTTTAAACACACTTATTTTAGTTGAAAAAGTAATAATTCACATCCAACAGTAATTTCAAGTCAAAAGATAAAATGTTAAAATGTCATCTTTTTTTAAATCTTTTATTTTTTTAATTATTATTATTATTTTTTTTTCTTTTTGTTAAATTTTTTTAAAATGTTTTATTAAATTGTTGTTTTTTTTGTACGTTCGACTGGTCCGGGGTCATCGTTTTTCATCATAAAACTGATTTTATGGACTCTACCAAAAATGATTCAAAATGTCATTTGGATCGGGCCTCATGTTTAATAACCACTTTTTATACCCTCACAGTTACCAAAATTGTCATTTTTACAGTTTTGCTTACTCAGAAGATTCACTTTTGACCAATTTCAGGCACAGAAATCACTTTAAACACTTATTTTAGTTGAAAAAGTAATAATTCACATCCAACAGTAATTTAAAGTTAAAAGATTAAATGTTAAAATTTCATCTTTTTTTTTTTTATAATTTTTTTTAAATTAAATCTATTTTTTTTGTAAATTTTGTAAAAAAAATTTTAAATGTTTTTTTTTATTTTTATTTTTTTTCATTTTTTGTACGTTCGACTGGTCAGGGGTCATCGTTTTTCATCATAAAATTGATTTTATGGACTCTACCAAAAATGATTCAAAATGTCATTTGGATCGGGCCTCATGTTGAATAACCACTTTTTAAACCCTCACAGTTACCAAAATTGTCATTTTTACAGAGTTTTGCTTACTCAGAAGCTTCACTTTTGACCAATTTCAGGCACAGAAATCACTTTAAACAAACTTATTTTAGTTGAAAAAGTAATAATTCACATCCAACAGTAATTTAAAGTCAAAAGATTAAATGTTAAAATTTCATCTTTATTTTTTTTGTGTAAATTTTTTTAAATTAAATGTATTTTTTTTTAATTTTGTTAATTTTTATTTAAATGTTTTTTTTTTTGTTTTTTTTTGTACGTTCGACTGGTCCGGGGTCTTCGTTTTTCATCATAAAATTGATTTTATGGACTCTACCAAAAATGATTCAAAATGTCATTTGGATCGGGCCTCATGTTGAATAACCACTTTTTAAACCCTCACAGTTACCAAAATTGTAATTTTTACAGAGTTTTGCTTACTCAGAAGCTTCACTTTTGACCAATTTCAGGCACAGAAATCACTTGAAACACACTTATTTCAGTTGAAAAAGTAATAATTCACATCCAACAGTAATTTAAAGTCAAAAGATTAAATGTTAAAATGTCATATTTTTTTATTTTTTTTTATTTTATTTTTTTAATTAAAATTATTATTTATTTTTTTATTTTGTTAAATTTTTTTAAATATTTTATTTCATTTATTTATTTATTTATTGATTTTTGTACGTTCGACTGGTCCGGGGTCATCGTTTTTCATTATAAAATTGATTTTATGGACTCTACCAAAAATGATTCAAAATGTCATTTGGATCGGGCCTCATGTTGAATACCACTTTTTAAACCCTCACAGTTACCAAAATTGTCATTTTTACAGAGTTTTGCTTTCTCAGAAGCTTCACTTTTGACCAATTTCAGGCACAGAAATCACTTTAAACACACTTATTTTAGTTGAAAAAGTAATAATTCACACCCAACAGTAATTTAAAGTCAAAAGATTAAATGTTAAAATTTCATCTTTTTTTTTTGTTTTTGTTTTTATTTTATTATTTTTTTTATTTTTTTTATTTAAATTTTTTAATTTTTTTATTTTGTTACATTTTTTTAAATGTATATAATTTTTGTTTTTATTTTTTTTATTATTGTATGTTCGACTGGTCCGGGGTCATCGTTTTCATCATAAAATTGATTTTATGGACTCTACCAAAAATGATTCAAAATGTCATTTGGATCGGGCCTCATGTTTAATAACCACTTTTTAACCCTCACAGTTACCAAAATTGTCATTTTTACAGTTTTGCTTACTCAGAAGCTTCACTTTTGACCAATTTCAGGCACAGAAATCACTTTAAACACACTTATTTTAGTTGAAAAAGTAATAAATCACATCCAACAGTAATTGAAAGTCAAAAGATAAAATGTTAAAATGTCATCTTTTTTCTTTTTTTTTTTTTTACATTATTAATATTATTTCATTTTTTTTTGTTAAATTTTTTTTAAATGTTTTCTTTTTTTACATTTTTTTTTTGTACGTTCGACTGGTCCGGGGTAATCGTTTTTCATCATAAAATGGATTTAATGGACTCTACCAAAAATGATTCAAAATGTCATTTGGATCGGGCCTCATGTTTAATAACCACTTTTTAAACCCTCACAGTTACCAAAATTGTCATTTTTACAGTTTTGCTTACTCAGAAGCTTCACTTTTGACCAATTTAAGGCACAGAAATCACTTTAAACACACTTATTTTAGTTGAAAAAGTAATAATTCACACCCAACAGTAATTTAAAGTCAAAAGATTAAATGTTAAAATTTCATCTTTTTTTTTTTTTATTTTATTTTTTTTATTTAATTTGTATTTTATTTTATTTTTTTAATTTTGTTAAATTTTTTTTAAATGTATTTTTTTTATTTTTTTATTATTGTATGTTCGACTGGTCCGGGGTCATCATTTTTCATCATAAAATTGATTTTATGGACTCTACCAAAAATGATTCAAAATGTCATTTGGATCGGGCCTCATGTTGAATAACCACTTTTTAAACCCTCACAGTTACCAAAATTGTCATTTTTACAGAGTTTTGCTTACTCAGAAGCTTCACTTTTGACCAATTTCAGGCACAGAAATCACTTTAAACACACTTATTTTAGTTGAAAAAGTAATATTTCACATCCAACAGTAATTTAAAGTCAAAAGATTAAATGTTAAAATTTCATCTTTTTTTATTTTATTTTATTTTATTTTTTAAATTAAATTTTTTTTTTTTTATTTTTTTTAAATGTTTTTTTTTTTTAAATGTTTTATTTTATTTTATTATTTTTTTTTTTTTGTACGTTCGACTGCTCCGGGGTCATCGTTTTTCATCATAAAATTGATTTTATGGACTCTACCAAAAATGATTCAAAATGTCATTTGGATCGGGCCTCATGTTTAATAACCACTTTTTAAACCCTCACAGTTACCAAAATTGCCATTTTTACAGAGTTTTGCTTACTCAGAAGCTTCAATTTTGACCAATTTCAGGCACAGAAATCACTTTAAACACACTTATTTTAGTTGCCAAAGTAATAATTCACATCCAACAGTAATTTAAAGTCAAAAGGTTAAATGTTAAAATGTCATCTTTTTTTTTTGAAATTTTTTTTTAATTTTTTTTTTTTTTATTTTGTTAATTTTTTTTTAATGTTTTTTTTTTCTTTTTTTTTGTACGTTCGACTGGTCCGGGGTCATCTTTTTTCATCATAAAATTGATTTTATGGACTCTACCAAAAATGATTCAAAATGTCATTTGGATCGGGCCTCATGTTGAATAACCACTTTTTAAACCCTCACAGTTACCAAAATTGTCATTTTTACAGAATTTTGCTTACTCAGAAGCTTCACTTTTGACCAATTTCAGGCACAGAAATCACTTTAAACACACTTATTTCAGTTGAAAAAGTAATAATTCACATCCAACAGTAATTTAAAGTCAAAAGATAAAATGTTAAAATGTCATCTTTTTTTAATTTTTTTTTTTTTAAATTAATAATATTATTTTTTGTTCTTTTTGTTAAATTTTTTTAAAATGTTTTATTAATTTTTTTTTTTTGTACGTTCGACTGGTCCGGGGTCATCGTTTTTCATCATAAAATTGATTTTATGGACTCTACCAAAAATGATTCAAAATGTCATTTGGATCGGGCCTCATGTTGAATAACCACTTTTTAAACCCTCACAGTTACCAAAATTGTCATTTTTACAGAGTTTTGCTTACTCAGAAGCTTCACTTTTGACCAATTTCAGGCACAGAAATCACTTTAAACACACTTATTTCAGTTGAAAAAGTAATAATTCACATCCAACAGTAATTTAAAGTCAAAAGATAAAATGTTAAAATGTCATCTTTTTTTAATTTTTTTTTTTTTAAATTAATATTATTTTTTGTTCTTTTTGTTAAATTTTTTTAAAATGTTTTATTCATTTTTTTTTTTTGTACGTTCGACTGGTCCGGGGTCATCGTTTTTCATCATAAAATTGATTTTATGGACTCTACCAAAAATGATTCAAAATGTCATTTGGATCGGGCCTCATGTTGAATAACCACTTTTTAAACCCTCACAGTTACCAAAATTGTCATTTTGACAGAGTTTTGCTTACTCAGAAGCTTCACTTTTGACCAATTTCAGGCACAGAAATCACTTTAAACACACTTATTTTAGTTGAAAAAGTAATAATTCACATCCAACAGTAATTTCAAGTCAAAAGATAAAATGTTAAAATGTCATCTTTTTTTAAATTTTTTATTTTTTTAATTATTATTATTTTTTTTTCTTTTTGTTAAATTTTTTTAAAATGTTTTATTAAATTGTTTTTTTTTTTTGTACGTTCGACTGGTCCGGGGTCATCGTTTTTCATCATAAAACTGATTTTATGGACTCTACCAAAAATGATTCAAAATGTCATTTGGATCGGGCCTCATGTTTAATAACCACTTTTTATACCCTCACAGTTACCAAAATTGTCATTTTTACAGTTTTGCTTACTCAGAAGATTCACTTTTGACCAATTTCAGGCACAGAAATCACTTTAAACACGCTTATTTTAGTTGAAAAAGTAATAATTCACATCCAACAGTAATTTAAAGTCAAAAGATAAAATGTGAAAATTTCATCTTTTTTTATTTTTTATAATTTTTTTTAATTAAATGTTTTTTTTTTTTTTATTTTGTTAATTTTTTTTAAATGTTTTTTTTTAATGTTTTTTTTTTTTTCTTTTTTTTTGTACGTTCGACTGGTCCGGGGTCATCGTTTTTCATCATAAAATTGATTTTATGGACTCTACCAAAAATGATTCAAAATGTCATTTGGATCGGGCCTCATGTTGAATAACCACTTTTTAAACCCTCACAGTTACCAAAATTGTCATTTTTACAGAGTTTTGCTTACTCAGAAGCTTCACTTTTGACCAATTTCAGGCACAGAAATCACTTTAAACACACTTATTTCAGTTGAAAAAGTAATAATTCACATCCAACAGTAATTTAAAGTTAAAAGATTAAATGTTAAAATTTCATCTTTTTTTATTTTATTTTTTTATTTATTTATTTATTTATTTATTTAAAAAAAAAAAAATTTTAGTTACATTTTTTCAAATGTATATATATTTTTATTTTTTATTTTTTTATTATTGTATGTTCGACTGGTCCGGGGTAATCGTTTTTCATCTTAAAATTGATTTTATGGACTCTACCAAAAATGATTCAAAATGTCATTTGGATCGGGCCTCATGTTTAATAACCACTTTTTATACCCTCACAGTTACCAAAATTGTCATTTTTACAGTTTTGCTTACTCAGAAGATTCACTTTTGACCAATTTCAGGCACAGAAATCACTTTAAACACTTATTTTAGTTGAAAAAGTAATAATTCACATCCAACAGTAATTTAAAGTTAAAAGATTAAATGTTAAAATTTCATCTTTTTTTTTTTTTTTATAATTTTTTTTAAATTAAATGTATTTTTTTTGTAAATTTTGTAAAAAATTTTTTAAATGTTTTTTTTTATTTTTATTTTTTTTCATTTTTTGTACGTTCGACTGGTCAGGGGTCATCGTTTTTCATCATAAAATTGATTTTATGGACTCTACCAAAAATGATTCAAAATGTCATTTGGATCGGGCCTCATGTTGAATAACCACTTTTTAAACCCTCACAGTTACCAAAATTGTCATTTTTACAGAGTTTTGCTTACTCAGAAGCTTCACTTTTGACCAATTTCAGGCACAGAAATCACTTTAAACAAACTTATTTTAGTTGAAAAAGTAATAATTCACATCCAACAGTAATTTAAAGTCAAAAGATTAAATGTTAAAATTTCATCTTTTTTTTTGTGTAAATTTTATTAAATTAAATGTATTTTTTTTTAATTTTGTTAATTTTTATTTAAATGTTTTTTTTTTTTTTTTTTTTTGTACGTTCGACTGGTCCGGGGTCTTCGTTTTTCATCATAAAATTGATTTTATGGACTCTACCAAAAATGATTCAAAATGTCATTTGGATCGGGCCTCATGTTGAATAACCACTTTTTAAACCCTCACAGTTACCAAAATTGTAATTTTTACAGAGTTTTGCTTACTCAGAAGCTTCACTTTTGACCAAGTTCAGGCACAGAAATCACTTGAAACACACTTATTTCAGTTGAAAAAGTAATAATTCACATCCAACTGTAATTTAAAGTCAAAAGATTAAATGTTAAAATGTCATATTTTTTTATTTTTTTTTATTTTATTTTTTTAATTAAAATTATTATTTATTTTTTTATTTTGTTAAATTTTTTTAAAATGTTTTATTTCATTTTATTTTTTTTCGTACGTTCGACTTGTCCGGGGTCATCGGTTTTCATCATAAAATTGATTTTATGGACTCTACCGAAAATGATTCAAAATGTCATTTGGATCGGGCCTCATGTTGAATAACCACTTTTAAACCCTCACAGTTACCGAAATTGTCATTTTTACAGAGTTTTGCTTACTCAGAAGCTTCACTTTTGACCAATTTCAGGCACAGAAATCACTTTAAACACACTTATTTCAGTTGAAAAAGTAATAATTCACATCCAACAGTAATTTAAAGTCAAAAGATTAAATGTTAAAATTTCATCTTTTTTTTTTTTTTATTTTATTTTAAATTAAATGTTTTTTTTTATTTTTATTTTGTTAATTTTTTTGAATGTTTTTTTTTTTTTTTTGTACGTTCGACTGGTCCGGGGTCATCGTTTTTCATCATAAAATTGATTTTATGGACTCTACCAAAAATGATTCAAAATGTCATTTGGATCGGGCCTCATGTTGAATAACCACTTTTTAAACCCTCACAGTTACCAAAATTGTCATTTTTACAGAGTTTTGCTTACTCAGAAGCTTCACTTGTGACCAATTTCAGGCACAGAAATCACTTTAAACACACTTATTTCAGTTGAAAAAGTAATAATTCACATCCAACAGTAATTTAAAGTTAAAAGATTAAATGTTAAAATTTCATCTTTTTTCATTTTATTTTTTTATTTATTTATTTATTTTTATTTTTTTAAATTTGTTTTTTTTTTTTGTTAAATTTTTTCAAATGTCTATATATTTTTATTTTTTATTTTTTTATTATTGTATGTTCGACTGGTCCGGGGTAATCGTTTTTCATCATAAAATTGATTTTATGGACTCTACCAAAAATGATTCAAAATGTCATTTGGATCGGGCCTCATGTTTAATAACCACTTTTTATACCCTCACAGTTACCTAAATTGTCATTTTTACAGTTTTGCTTACTCAGAAGATTCACTTTTGACCAATTTCAGGCACAGAAATCACTTTAAACACTTATTTTAGTTGAAAAAGTAATAATTCACATCCAACAGTAATTTAAAGTCAAAAGATTAAATGTTAAAATTTCATCTTTTTTTTTTTTTGTAATTTTTTTTTAATTAAATGGTTTTAAAAAAAAAAAAATGTTGATTTTTAATTAAATGTTATTTTTTTTTTTTTTTTTTGTACGTTCGACTGGTCCGGGGTCTTCGTTTTTCATCATAAAATTGATTTTATGGACTCTACCAAAAATGATTCAAAATGTCATTTGGATCGGGCCTCATGTTGAATAACCACTTTTTAAACCCTCACAGTTACCAAAATTGTAATTTTTACAGAGTTTTGCTTACACAGAAGCTTCACTTTTGACCAATTTCAGGCACAGAAATCACTTTAAACACACCTATTTCAGTTGAAAAAGTAATAATTCACATCCAACAGTAATTTAAAGTCAAAAGATTAAATGTTAAAATGTCATCTTTTGTATTTTTTTATTTTATTTTTTTAATTAATTTTTTTTTTTTTATTTTGTTAAATTTTTTTAAAATGTTTTATTTCATTTGTTTATTTTTTTGTACGTTCGACTGGTCCGGGGTCTTCGTTTTTCATCATAAAATTGATTTTATGGACTCTACCAAAAATGATTCAAAATGTCATTTGGATCGGGCCTCATGTTGAATAACCACTTTTTAAACCCTCACAGTTACCAAAATTGTCATTTTTACAGAGTTTTGCTTACTCAGAAGCTTCACTTTTGACCAATTTCAGGCACAGAAATCACTTTAAACAAACTTATTTTAGTTGAAAAAGTAATAATTCACATCCAACAGTAATTTAAAGTCAAAAGATTAAATGTTAAAATTTCATCTTTTTTGTTTTTTTGTAAATTTTGTTAAATTAAATGTTTTTGTTTTTAATTTAGTTAATTTTTATTTAAATGTTTTTTTTTTTTTTTTTTTTGTACGTTCGACTGGTCCGGGGTCTTCGTTTTTCATCATAAAATAGATTTTATGGACTCTACCAAAAATGATTCAAAATGTCATTTGGATCGGGCCTCATGTTGAATAACCACTTTTTAAACCCTCACAGTTACCAAAATTGTAATTTTTACAGAGTTTTGCTTACTCAGAAGCTTCACTTTTGACCAATTTCAGGCACAGAAATCACTTGAAACACACTTATTTCAGTTGAAAAAGTAATAATTCACATCCAACAGTAATTTAAAGTTAAAAGATTAAATGTTAAAATTTCATCTTTTTTTTTTTTTTTATAATTTTTTTTAAATTAAATGTATTTTTTTTTTTAATTTTGTTAATTTTTTTTAAATGTTTTTTTTTTATTTTTATTTTTTTTATTTTTTGTACGTTCGACTGGTCAGGGGTCATCGTTTTTAAAAAGTGGTTATTCAACATGAGGCCCGATCCAAATGACATTTTGAATCATTTTTGGTAGAGTCCATAAAATCAATTTTATGATGAAAAATGAAGACCCCGGACCAGTCGAACGTACAAAAAAAAAAAAATAACATTTAAATAAAAATTAACAACATTTACAAAAAAAAACATTTAATTTTAAAAAAATT